>NW_026337296.1:0-169 GCF_001194135.2 Octopus bimaculoides | reverse complement strand
TTTAGTCAAGCAAATTGGATTAAACAGTGTCATGTGCCTTGCTAAAGAAAACAACACAATGGCTGTGATATGAACTGAACACTTAACTTTGATATTATCAACAATCCAGTACGTTAACTTCTCAGCCATTTTGTTCCTGCGCATGTATATAATTCTTCCGCTAAATCTT
>NW_026337295.1:0-280 GCF_001194135.2 Octopus bimaculoides | reverse complement strand
TTAGGGTTAGGGTTAGGTTTAGGGTTAGGGTTAGGGTTAGGGTTAGGATTTTGTTTTTTGTATATTCTGTTATATGCCCTTCGGTACTTTGAGTTATAAATATTTAATGAAGGCCCTTGTTTTTTGTGTTTTATGTCTCAGGTAACCGATCGACGAGCGAAACTACGACACTACCGACGACAACAACAACAACCACAACAAGCGCTACAACAGCAACAGTAACGACATCTACACCAACAACAACATCACCAGCAACCACACCAACAACATCAACACCAAC
>NW_026337294.1:0-204 GCF_001194135.2 Octopus bimaculoides | reverse complement strand
TCTATGTTATCGTCGTATAACATATCATGTATATCATCATTGATATATATGAAATTGTATGTTCGACCGTGTGACACGTTTAAATAAAAGGAGTCCTCTGTTTTTCCATTCGTCACCATTGCTCCTTTTTTGAGTTCGCACGGTCGTCCCTTACATATATATACACAAATAATATATGAGTATATGCATATATATGTACATGTA
>NW_026337293.1:0-375 GCF_001194135.2 Octopus bimaculoides | reverse complement strand
AACAACAACAACAACAACAACATCTCTAACAGGAAGAGAACTTGCAAAAGCAAGAGCAACAGCTACAACAATAGCTACATCAGCAACTACGGCAACAACAGCAATAACAACAACAACAACAGTAGCTGTAACATCAGCAACAGCAATAGCAACAGCAGCAACGCTGATAGTTAACGTAAAGTGGAACAACGTAATGTCGTAAGATAATAAAACAACTACACGCAGCGTTGTAGGGATATCTTACTGTCACCACCACCACTACCGCCGCCGCATTCGCCATCATCACAACAACAACCACCACCACCACCACCACCATTATCACCGCCATCATCATCATCATCATCATCATCATCACCGTCATCATCATCTTCATCA
>NW_026337292.1:0-447 GCF_001194135.2 Octopus bimaculoides | reverse complement strand
TCTTGTTCTTGTTTTTGTTCTTGTGTTTGTTCTTGTTCTTGATCTTGTACCTGTTCTTGTTCCCGTTCTTGTTCTTGTTCTTGCTTTTGTTTTTTTCTTGTTTTTGTTATTGTTTTTGTTCTTGGTCATGCTCTTGTTTTTGTTCTTGTTCTTGCTTTTGTTCTTGTTTTTGTTCTTGTTCTTCTTCTTGCTTTTGTTCTTGTTTTTTTTTGTTTTTGTTCTTGTTTTTGTTCTTGACTTTGTTCTTGTTCTTGTTCTTGTCCTTGTTCTTGTTTTTGTTCTTGTTCTTGCTTTTGGTCTTGTTCTTGTTCTTGTTCTTGTTCTTGCTTTTGTTCTTGTTTTTGTTCTTGTTTTTTTTCTTGGTCTTGCTCTTGTTTTGTTCTTGTTCTTGCTTTTCGTCTTGTTCTTGTTCTTGTTTTTGTTCTTGCTTTTGTTCTTGTTTTTGTT
>NW_026337291.1:0-372 GCF_001194135.2 Octopus bimaculoides | reverse complement strand
ATATATATATATGTATATATATATATATACATATATATATGTGTGTCTCTGTGTGTGTGTGTGTGTGTGTGCGTGTGTGTAGGTATACACGTAAATATGTGTGCATGTTTGTGCGTATATATGTATGTGTATGTGTATGTATGTATTTCTGTGTTGGTATGCGTGTATGTCTCCGTGCATAATTGTAGATACCGTATGTATTCGTGTATTTTTATATAATTAATTATGTATGAATCAACATGCTTACATACACGATTATATACCAGAATATATATGTATGTATATATGTATATATATATATTTAAATAGATGGGTAGATATACATATCTATGTGCTTGCATGTATATATATATATATATATATATATATATA
>NW_026337290.1:0-223 GCF_001194135.2 Octopus bimaculoides | reverse complement strand
TGGTAGTATACGCAGATTCTCTGCGATATCACTTGTCGTGCACATGGTAACTTCTTGAGGGAAGGACAGTTATACTGGCTGACCGAGGTGGATTCGGTTATGCTTTCAGACCTGTGTCGGTGTGGAATGTTACTAGTTTTAAGTTTTATTCTTTATTTCTAAGTTTTATTCAGTATTCTATTTTCTTTCCAATTTATTTCACTTGTTTGTTAACATACTGTAA
>NW_026337289.1:0-302 GCF_001194135.2 Octopus bimaculoides | reverse complement strand
ACATATGAAGGATACAAAATAGGAAAGGTAGGGTTGTCATCATCATCATCGTCATCATTATTATTATTAATTATTATTATTTGGGTGGTGAGCTGGTAGAATGGTTAGCATGATGGGCAAAATGCTTGCCAGTATTTTGTTTGTCTTTACGTCCTGAGTTCAAATTTTGCAGACATCAACCTTCATCCTTTCGGGGTCGATAAAATAAATACCTTTTGAGTTCTGGGGTCGATGTAATCAACTTACTTGCTCCCCTGAACTTGCTGGCCTTGTGCTAAAATTTGAAACCATTATTATTATGA
>NW_026337288.1:0-221 GCF_001194135.2 Octopus bimaculoides | reverse complement strand
GTGTGTTTTATTTCTGTGTGTACGAGAAAGATTATGGGTATGTATATGTTAGTGTGTTTATATTAGTTTGTGCGTATATGTATGCGTCTATGGATACATATAAGTATTATTGTATTCCTTTAGATCAATCAAACAATAGAGCAATCAATCAATAGATGCCATTAATCTGTTTATCTATCTATATATCTTTCTGTCTGACTGTGTGTCTGTCTGTATTGGTA
>NW_026337287.1:0-267 GCF_001194135.2 Octopus bimaculoides | reverse complement strand
GTATGTATGTATGTATGTATGTATGTATGCACAAACTGGTTATATTCCTTGCTTTATCTTTCTCTTCCCTAGTTTCACTATGACTGTTTTGTATTTACTGACAATAAAAGTGTAGGTAAATATTCATGCGTCTATACAGCTATCATTGGTAGTATAATATAATTCATAGTCTTTATATGCGAATTTATAATTATATTTACATGTACACATACCTATAAAATATGGGACGATGCACACACATGTATGTATATATATATATATATATAT
>NW_026337285.1:0-294 GCF_001194135.2 Octopus bimaculoides | reverse complement strand
GTGTGTGTGTGTGTGTGTGTGTGTATTCTTTTATTCCATTACTTGTTTCAGTCATTTGACTGCGGCCATGCTGGATCACCACCTTAAAGTGTTTTTTAGACGAAGAAAGCGACCCCAGGACTTATACTTTGTACGCCTAGTAGTAATTATAAATACACCAACAACGGTTATCAAACACAGACACAAAGACACACACACACACACATATATATATATATATACATATATAAACATATATATGTACGTGTAAGCTCGTCGAAACGCCGGTGTTAAAACGTGGGTAGCTGATGAAGT
>NW_026337283.1:0-212 GCF_001194135.2 Octopus bimaculoides | reverse complement strand
ATATATATCTATAACTATGTATATGTATATAATTATACATGTATATGTATATATATGTGTGTGTGTGTATATATATATATATAATACGTATAAATATATCATCATCATCATCATCGTTTAACGTCTATTTTCCATGCTGGAATGGGTTGGATGGCCTGATTGAGGTCTGGGATGCCAGGAGGCTGCACCAGACCCCAGTCTGATCTGGCAGT
>NW_026337282.1:0-689 GCF_001194135.2 Octopus bimaculoides | reverse complement strand
GTTGCTGAATATCTCTCGTTGTGAGATTTACAAATAGTAATTTTCTAAACCTTTGTTTATATATTTGCAAATATACTTGATAGAGTTAAGAGTTGCAGAAGTCAACATTGACTCTGGATACCTGTACTCATCTTTGCTTCACTATAGAATACTGATCATCTACATCTACCCCAACTCCTCTTGTAGAGTGAGAACATTGTTCTTGGAAGCATTTCGAAAATTAAAATGAGGATTAAATGAAAGAATGAGTTACGTGAATATAGTGTAATTGAAATAAATGGCGAGTGTCGAACGCTTCGCACACACGTACACACGCAAGCACACATAGTATCAAACATCAGATGAAATGGACGTGAGAGAGAGAGAAGGGATGCATCGTCGTGGATACAGACATAAATAAATCTCCATATATCTTATTTGTACGTATGTGTGCGTGTGTATGTGAGAGAGAGAGAGTGAATGCCACTCAGACATCACACTTTATGTCTGTGTGTGTGTGTCTCTCTCTCTCTCCCCCCTCTCCCTCTCCCTCTCTCACTCTCTCTCTCTCTCCCTCTCTCTCTCTCTCTCACACAGGCAGATTTACAAACAAAGATGTATGCATATGTATTATGTATGTACGTATGCACGACAACACACTCTTTCACTGACTCTCTCTATCACACACACACAAACAAACACACAGACAT
>NW_026337281.1:0-398 GCF_001194135.2 Octopus bimaculoides | reverse complement strand
AGGCATTGCCTTAGCTGTGGCATCATCTGGAATTGCGGCTACTTTGTTGTGAGGCGGCAGGACAGCTCACTCCACTTTCAACCGTCCGCTTGACTTAGCGAAGACAGACACACCAATTTGCAACATCAGTAACAGCTCAGATCAGGCAGAAGTGTTCAGACGATGCAAGCTTATCGTTTGGGATGAATGTACAATGGCCCACAGAGGTGCTCTTGAGGCGCTACATAGATCTCTGAGAGACATCAAAAACTCTACAGTTCCCATGGGAGGCATAACACTTCTTCTTTCAGGAGACTTCAGGCAAACACTGCCAGTTATTCCCAAGGGAAATAGAGATGATACAGTACATGTGTGTCTTAAGTCATCTGCATTGCTAAGACATTGTTACAATTGTGAGA
>NW_026337280.1:0-254 GCF_001194135.2 Octopus bimaculoides | reverse complement strand
GTTGCAGTAACTGGTCCTGAAGCGCGATGGCATTGCTGGGATCTTTGGCTGGATCTATACATATATATTTATACACATATGTATTCATATATATATACATACATATATATATTCATATGTATATATACATATATATTCATATAAATACTCATATATATATAAACATATTTTCATATATATATTTATATATACTCACACACATACAGATATGAATATATGTATGTATATATATATATATATATATATATATATAT
>NW_026337279.1:9067-14315 GCF_001194135.2 Octopus bimaculoides | reverse complement strand
TCGAGTCCACCACACACATTCTTTCACCATGGCCACCAGTACGATGAAGAATGCCTTGCCTTCCCGGTTGAGGGAAGGTAGCAGAGCAATCGTCACGACAGACTCGGCCGACAGGTGAACTCGTCCAAAACATGACTGCAGTTGTTCGGCATAAGCCCACAGGTCCGAAATGGTTGGACACTGCACGAGTGCATGCAGAATGGTTTCATCGCTCTGACTGCATCCCAGGCAAGTCGGTACAGTGCGTCTCGAACTGTGCCTGTAGAGCTTATCCCGAACGGGTAATGCTTCTCAATAGCACTGCTGGGCCATGGATCCTTGGTGATTGTCCATAGGTCCCCGCCCGAAATTTGTCCTGAACAGATGGATCAGTGTTCCTTGTGGACGCCCAGATTCTGCCCGAGAACGTCATCGCACCTCTCCTCCATTAATCCTCTACAGAACGCTTTTGTTGTGATGAAGTCGCACAAGTTTGGTCCCGGCCGGCAGAGTTGCTTGAGAGCAATGTGACACTCACGGTGCCATTCACCTAGACTTGGTCTCCACGACTGCAGTTCAGCCAAGGAGACAAGCTGCGTGAAAGCACGCCATACAAACAGCGACCACACCTGTTCACCGTCGTCTATGAAGTGCCAGAGATGTCGCAGTCTCAGCACATCATCAACCACAGCATACCTAGCCCTCCATTTAGTGGGTGTTGACAGCAAATGGATCACCTAACCATTGGAACACTTCCCTTCCACAAGAAGCGGAACAGTGTGCGTTCCAGTTTGGTGATGGTATAGTTGGGACAAGGCATGACGGTCAGACAGTAATCAACGACAGATGTGATGTATGCGCTCGCCACCTCCACCCGACCTTTTAGGGATAGCTTCCTCTCAGCCCATTGCTGGGTGAGAGTGGCCATCCTAGTCGTTATTTTGCCCCAGTTCTTCTCCATTTGGCGGTCCAGACTGAACCAGACTCTGAGCAATTTAACCAGTCCGTCGGTCCAGCATCTCACGATGGAGACGCTGTTGGACAGCAGAGGCTTGCTTCTCCAGGTGCTGAGCTGCAAGCCCACTGACTTTTCCTGGTCAATTTTTGCTCCCGTTACCCCTTTGTATTCTTTTAGTGTCTCGCCGACCAGGTCAATGTGCTTGTGGATCGACACTATGACGGTGACGTCGTCCGCGTATGCAGACACACTCCTCCCACATCCCAACTCTCATGGGATGCCCCTCAGTGTTGCCAGCTTCCGCAGCAGTGGCTCAAGAGTCAATACATACAGAAGCAACAAGAGGGGGCATCCTTCACAAACCAAACACATGATGTTAAATGGTTTGGATAGATAATCATTTATGTGAACTACCGAGCGGATGCCACTGTATAAGGCAGTGATCCAACCGTGAAAGATGGGACCGAAACCAGCTGCTCTAAGGACAGCCTCCAAGTAGTGATGGTCTACCCTACCGAAAGCTTTTGATTGATCCAAATTGATCAGCACCCCACCCATGCCAGGTTCCTTAACTACCCTGTCTATGATGTAGCGCATCAGATGGAAATTGTCATGGATACTCCTACCCGGTAAGGTGTACTTTTGTGTCTTGTCAAGTAGTTTCTCAATGACAAGCACCAACCTCTCAGTTAACACCTAGACCAAAATTTTCAAATCTGCGTTGAGCAGAGTGATGGGCCTGAAGTTATCTATGACATTCCCCTTGTTTGGATCTTTCTTTGGCAGTGCCACCGCTCCTCACTTTACACAGACAGGGATACTCCCATTTTGCTGCCAGTTGCAGACAGCTGCCAAGATGCCTCCAAACAAGTCTGGCATATGACAATAAAGTTTGTAGGGCAGGACTTGTTTCTCGCGTAGCCTGCCATCGTATCCTGTACGTCCACGGCTGTGATGGGTCTTTTACAACACTCCACCTCTCTTGCTGAGAGTCGTGGCAGGCCATGCAGGTAGGCACTAAAGTCCACTCTGCGTTCTGACCCACCAGTTGTCCTGAACAGTCGGGCAAAGTGTTGTTGAAAGGCCTCATACATCCTTTCAGACTCAAGAAATTCGTGTCCCTGTTCATCTGTCAAGGACCTATTGGTGGCTCTGTTGCCATGTTGTGCCTCTGCCACTCGGGCAGCTCTAACTCCTTTGTTCCTCAGAGAACGCATCCTTCATGTTTGGCGTTGAAGTGTTGGTTGAGGGCCAACCTCGCCGACAGTACGTTGGACGTGATGCCAGTTCTAAGTGCCACTTCTAATTTCTTAACTAGGTCTCCCTCTATTCTATTTCGGTCTAATGCTAGGGTCTTACTGTATATAACTGATTCTGCTTTAATTGCTTTCTTTAGGGCATACCACCATCTGTTGTTGATGATAGCACCCATCAATGCCTTCTTAACTAATGTGCTAATCCAGTCATTGTAAGCCTGGCATGCCATGAATGACACGTTCAGCTTCCAGTAACCGGGACCCTGCCTATGTGTCTTATCTAAGTCAAGTGTCACAAATTTGTGGTCTGTGTAGCTGACTATATGGAATTGTGGACATCCTACACTATCCTTATCCACTATCCAACTGAATAATCTAAATATGATCTGGATAACCTGATGCAGTTGCTCCATGTCCACATTGGCACATTCTGGTGGTCCAGTCGGTACCTGTCAGACAGTTGGAAACATCTGAGCAGGTCTTTGAGGCATTTACATCCCCTCCTATTACCATCTCTGCCCACATAGTCTAGATGCATGTCCAGGGTAGTGTTCCAACCCCCCCACTAAAAGTAAAGGTCGAGATGTTCCCAGGAAAACCTCTAGATGTCGAAAGAAATCTGGCCGGCCTGTTAAGGACAGTGCATAAACTTTTATCAGTTGGAAAGCACACCCATTGCTGCCATTGACATCCAAGACGACCAGCCTACCCTCCAGGTCTAGGAAAACTGCTCTTAGTTTGAGGTACAGACTTTTCCGAAGAAGCACAACGGTGCCTCCTTCGTTCATTCTCGGCAGACACAGAGAAAAATAAATGTTGAAATGTCCACCGAACATGTGTTGGAGGGCCCGCAGGTGGTGGAGTCTGGTCTCACTAATGGCTATGATATGCAGATTTTGTGACTTGATGTTGTTTAACAGGTAACCTTGTTTCCAAGGCAACCCCAAGCCACATACATTTATACTTCCTATTTTGAGCATGTTCCTATTGAAAGTTGTGTTTTACACACGAAAGGGAGATGAAAGAGAAAGAGTGAGAGAGAGTTACTTACTGTCCGAAAGTTGTTTGTCCTTCACCTCACAGTCTTCTCCCAGAAGTATTTTTGAAATCTCCCTACTGCATCCGGGTAAGAGAGATTTCAGTGCCCTGTGTGTGTTCTGTGTTCCGTATATGATTTTAATGTGTTGTGGTGGTGTTGTGCGTGGGTGACTCTTTGTTTTGGTATCATTTTCTGTTATGTTGGTGTTTGACCTAATGTGTTTATAGCTTTCAACGTTGTTGGGGGTTTGGTGTTAGTGTGTTTGTGTTGATGCTTTTGTTCTCTGTGGGTGTTTTGGTTTTGGGAGTTGTAAACCTTCCCGCTTTGTTTGTCTGCTTCTCTATTCTTTTTTTGCCCCTTTTTCTCTTTCTCCCTGTGGCCACTTGGCAATTCTCAGTGTCATGTTCATCTGATGACATGTAGGAGGAATCAGAGGGTGGGAGGGGAAGGATATTGGGGTCTATTTCTGAGTGTGTTGATTTTGTTGGTGGTATTGGTGCTGTTTGGTGACGGTTGGGATGTGGTGTTTGGGTTTTGGGGAGTGGGGTATGAGTCTTTTTGGTTTCCTCTATTCCTTTAGAGTTGTTGGTGGTGGTGATGATGTTGTTGGTTCTGTTCTTAGTGGCGCTGATGGTAGTGTTGTTTGGTTTGGCTGGCTTGTTGGCTGCTGATGTTCGTTCATTTGTTTGTAGAGCTGTTTAATTAGTTGTGCATACGGCAGTGTTGGTAGTAGTGCTGGTTTCTTGCTCGGTTTTTGGTTTTCTTCCGGTTGTTGTTGTTTTTCGTGGTCTTGTTGTTGTCATTGTTGTTGCTGTTGTTTCTGTGCTAGTGGGCAGTTAGTTTTTAAGTGTGTTTTGCTACCACAAACGTAGCAACATGGCTTTCTGCCTTCGACGGCTACATGCAAGCTTGAAACCTCTGTCAATTGGATTTGGTGGAGAATTTTTTCAAAGTTCGCTGGATCGATTTGGGCAAGGATTTCAACTTCCTGGCCAATCCAGTTTTGCTGTTCCAGGACAGAAATTTCCAATATATGGATTTTGTCCTCGATGTCATAGCAAATGGCAGACACAAGGCATTTTATTTCAATTTCAGGGGGCACATTTTTATTTTTATTTTTGTGACCCTACGACCAAGGTATGTAGGGATCATGAGTATATTTTCATGTTGAAAGACCTTGTGGAGGGGTCCTTGGCTCACTCTTTGCTGTCGAATCTTACTTCGATCGTCACAAACCTGATTCCTCTCATTATGTAGTCTTTAAAGGTTCATATGGGCCTTAAACATTTTTCCATGTTTTCTTGAGTGGCGGTTTCATGTACTTTTGTTTTCACATTGAGTGTTTTGTAAAGGATTGTTTTTTTGAGATATTTTTTGTGATGTTTTCAGGTGTCTGTAATTGAATGGTGACTTCATTTTTTGTAAACATTTCTTTGCAAGCAAGTAGTTCTTCCTTTGAAAAATGCATTATCTTTTCTTTCGCTCCAAAGCCGCGGCAAAATTGTTATTGGTATTCGTGTTGGTTGTGGTGGTGATAGTAGCAATGGTGGAGGCACTGGTTATAGTATCAGAAGCATTCGTGCCTTCTAAGACCTGTGTGCGTTCATGCAAAATGGCTCTGCTTTCAGCTTCCTTAGCCTCTGGCATCGGTAGAGGCGGGAAGTTGGCATCATGGTTTCACTTAGCCATAATTGTTAAGAAATATGGCTAGCCATATTTGTTAAGAAATATGGCTAGTAAACCGAAGAAAATAGAAATGTAAATAGGTTTGAAACTACTCCTAGGGGTCAATTCCTCCCTTGAAAAACTACTCATACGAAAGCTAGGTGCTTTACACACCTTGTATGCAAAAATTGAAACAAAATGTGTGCAATACAAGGTCAAAAAACTGATTACCTTCAGAGTCGATACAACATCACGTCAATCGAGAAATATATATATATATAATATATATAAATAAAATAGGGATGGTGTATATATATATATATATATATATATATATATATATATATATAT
>NW_026337279.1:6635-8639 GCF_001194135.2 Octopus bimaculoides | reverse complement strand
AGGTGCTATCCCGATTTCGCTTTCCCCAATAAGTCTTCGCAAGCTGAGTTTCGTATCCAATGAAGGAGACGACGTTGGCACAGGTGCCAGTCGTTGAATTTAGTTCGATTTCACTTGCCTCAACAAGTCTTCACAAGTGGAGTTTAGTGTCCAATGTAGGAAAGTTACATATATATATATACATATATATCATCATCATCATCGTCGTCGTCGTTTCACGTCCGCTTTCCATGCTAGCATGGACTGGGCAATTTGACTGAGGATTGGTGAAACCAGATGGCTACACCAGGCTCCAATCGGATTTGGCAGAGTTTCTACAGCTGGATGCCCTTCCTAATGCTAACCACTCAGAGAGTGTAGTGGGTGCTTTTACCTGCCACTGGCACGAAGGCCAGTCAGGCAGTACTGGCAAATAGCCACACTCAAAAAGGTGTATTTTATGTGCCACCCGCACAAGAGCCAATGCAGGGGCACTGGCAACGATCTCTACGAAGGCCAGTCAGGCGGTACTGGCAACAGCCACGCTCAAAATGGTGTATTTTATGTGCCACTCGCACAAGAGCCAGTCCAGGGGCACTGGCAACGATCTCACTCGAAGGTCCTTACACATGCTGCGGGCACAAGTGCTAGAAAGACAACGCTGGGCTCAGGAGCCATCTCATCTAAACTGACTCACTCCCCAATTAATTGGGCTATGACCCTCTCCGTGACTTTCATTACCTGATCTAACAGCTTGATACCTCTGTAATTATTTGTATCTAAAGCGTCACCTTTACCTTTGTAGTAGTTGACTATGGTGCTGCTACACCAGTCATTGGGTATGACTCCTTCGTGTATCACCTGGTTAACGATATGGGTGACTAGGCTATAGCCGACACTGCCAGATATTTTGAGCATCTCTGCAGTCATTCCTGATGGGCCGGGGGCCTTCTCTGTCTTCATACTCTTAATTGCTTTATCTACCATGGTACTGTCAACTCGGATAGCTGGTCCCTCTGTTGGGTTGACATTCGGCAGACTCTCTTTCTCCCATTCATTCTCTTCATTGAGCAATCTTTCGTAGTGGTGTCTCCAAAACATTTAGTGTAAGCGTACTATCATCCATGCGAACACATTTCTCTCCCACGACATCACAATTCTCTCTCACACAGTGTCTTGCAACACGGAATACCTCGAGTCTTTGTTCCTCACGGCGTTGAACATTGGCAAACTTTTTCCTATCTGCTTCCCCTCTGGCTAAATAAACCTGTCACCTAGCCTCCCTTCTGGCACATTGGTACAATTC
Organism: Octopus bimaculoides; assembly: GCF_001194135.2. NCBI lineage: Eukaryota > Metazoa > Mollusca > Cephalopoda > Octopoda > Octopodidae > Octopus > Octopus bimaculoides. The sequence goes on along the minus strand of NW_026337279.1, from coordinate 7,354 downwards.
CCTGCTACCAGCATTTTTCCAGTCTTTCCAAGCCTGTTTCTTTTTTCTAATAGCCCTGTCAACAACATTATTGCACCACCACGTTATTTTCGGTTGAGAAGGGGCCTTGCACCAACCACAGATCTCGTCGGTGGCCCTCACCAAGTTGTCCTGTAGAAATGTCCAGTTGTCCTCTACATTGTGTGAAGCTACATCCCCCTCTATTACGTCGAAGGCTTCGAGTTATAAGTCTTATATATATATATATATCTTATTTATATATATGCATATACTCATATATTGTTTGTATCACGACAGAACGCACGCATTAACCTTTGTACAGTAAGTTTTAACTATTTTTCTAACGCGACTCTCTCTATCTCTATATCTATCTCCCCCTCTCATTCTTCCCTCTACTGTTCTTCGCCTCTACCTGTCACTACTATCTCTCTCGCTCCCTATCTCTTGTTACTCGTCCTTCGCCTCTCACCGTTACTACTACTATCTCTCTCTCTACCTCTCGTTGCTCACTTTTATTCTACTTCCTCCCCTTCTTTTCCCTCTGCTACTCTTTCTCTTTACATAGCATTGGTCACGTGTGTCCGGCTGCTATTTCTTTTATTTCTTTTCGTTCTTGGACTCCCCAAGCTCGCACGTACTTCTTTGACCCTCCTGTTCGTGCTTCACAGCATTCAATACGTACACACTTCACACCTGGCTGTACAGCCTTTATGCTTGTT
>NW_026337279.1:3043-3852 GCF_001194135.2 Octopus bimaculoides | reverse complement strand
TATATATATATATATATATATATGTAAGTAATTATACATGCATATGCTCATATATCATTTATATTATTATATTATCGAACGCTACGCGTCCATTTGCAAGTAAGTTTTAACTTTATATTTCTGATATAACTCTATCTGCCTGTCTGTGCGTCTGTCTATCTATCTATCTATCTATCAATCTTTCTTCTTACCTATCTCCCCCTCTCGTTCTGCTTCCTTCTGTTGTCCTTATTTCTCCCCTTCACTACTAAACATATCTCTCTCTTACTCTCCCTCCCTGTCTCTCGTCGCTCACCTTTGTTCCACTTCCTCCCTTTTCCTCTCTCTACCACTCCTCGTTGATCACATGTGACCTGTGGTCACCACTTCCTTTCTCCCTTCAGCCAGCATAAAGGCAAGATGAAACTGCTGTCTCTCTCCGTTCAGCTTCGTCTCATCACAGCATTCAATATCTCATCACGTTTGGCCCTACGGCCTTTAATGTTGTTTTCACTGATTAATTTTTCCTGTCTTGGTTTGTATTTGCTACCTTGGAATCCTCTGTTTAGCAGGTTAATCCACTAAGCAGGAAGAGCTATTCTAAGAGCGTGTTCTGCCTCATCTTCGAAATGCCTAGTTTAGAATAGAGGCAGCTGATGAAGGTAAAGTTCCATAAGTGGCTCATCTGTTTTCCTATGTGTTCGTTTTGTTGTGTGTAAAAAAAAGTCCGTTTTTGTGCTTTATGTTCCTGTTCCTTTTCTGACGTCCTGTACCTGTATATGCATTTATATATACATGTAGATGTAGGTATGTACATATATGTATGTATA
>NW_026337279.1:0-2150 GCF_001194135.2 Octopus bimaculoides | reverse complement strand
AAAAGATAAAAAGTCATCCCAAAGGGAAAAATAGGGAAAACAAGTGCACTCTTCAGAGGTTATGCACAAGGCAGCAGCTGAGCAAGAGTCTTTTTTGTGTATGACACAAAAGATTGTGCAGCAGCTGACCTGGCTACGATAAGCGCAAACAAGGAACCTTGCCTGCCACTGTGCAAGACCACCACAGTCAACAGACATGGGATCGCCTCCCCTAACACCTGCATAGTGGTCACACCAATATTTTTACTAAATATTGGAGGCCTGTTGCATCATCACAACAGCAAAATTTTTTTTCCTGAGAGACCTTGCTGCATGCAATCAAGCCCTATGCATAGCACTCCTGGAAACTCCCCTCAGCTCTGATATAGAGGATGCACAAGTATACGTACCAAAATATGCCATACTGCAAACAGACAGAAGGGAAAGGAGCCATGATGGAGTTGCTGTATACATCTATGATGACTTCACAACCCAGGTCTTACTGTCATACTTAAATTCAGTAGGTGACACTAATTGTATACATAAGACAACACAATATAGTCGTATGCAATACATATTGTCCACCGGATGCTCCAAACCACATAGGCAAGTTTGAAGATTGCCTCAAAAGAATTAAAGAAAACCTCATGCAACTGGAACACCACGTGAGCATATTTCTATGGGTGATTTCAACTTCCCCAACGTCAAATGACTCAAAGGACTCATGCTCTCAGGAATGACTCTTGCAAACAAGCACAGGTAGAGTCCCTGCTCAACCTCATCAATGCCCTATTCAAGGAGCAAGTTGTACTCAGACCAACTAGGGCAAATAACATTTTAGATTTCCGCTTCACGAACAATATAGACATCGTTTATGATGTGAAAGTGACGTCAACATTCGTCTCAGATCACAACATAATATAGCTGTCTATGTTTGGGCAGAAAGTAGCCAGAGACAAACAGCCTAAAGGAAGCACTCGGAATCTCTCCAATCTGAACTTCCACAAAGCAGACTGGAAATCGATCCAAAAAGAGATCCTCAGACAAGACTGGACGAAATGTCTCTCCACACCAGACATTAGTATGAAACTAGAATCTTTCATGTTTGTTGTGCAAGCCATATGCCAGAAATATGTCCCAGAGCACAAGGCCACAACAAATAGGAACAAGTTTCCAAGGGAGAGGAAGATCCTCATGAGACAACGAAGGTTGCAAATCACTTCAACAAACATCTCAAATGTAGCGAAAGGACCCGCCTAAAAACAACACTGATAGAGATTGAAAATAGACTGCAACAATCCTATGTGAGGGAAAGAGCAGACAAAGAAGCTTGAGTTATAAAAAACATCAAGTCGAACCCAAAGGCCTTCTTTCATTATGCAAAAGAAACAGCATCAGTGAGCTGCAAGACAGAACCCCTCTTCCAAAAGGATGGCTCCCTCACACACAGTCCAACTAGGATCAGTGAGGTACTGAATGACCAGTTCAGAAGTGTCTTTACCACCCCATTGGAACACAGACAAGTGAATGAACCAGTGATCTTCTTTGCTGCCTCACCTATAAGAACAGAGGCAGTTATGATGGAATGCATCAACATTAGCAAAGAAGATATACTACTAGCCATAGATGAGGTGGACGCAAACTCAACTGCTGATCCTGATGGGTTCCCAGCAATCCTCCTCAAATCATGTAAGCATGCCCTGGCAAAACCCCTCCACATTCTCTTCCAGAGCTTTCTTTCAAATGGCAGACTGCCAAGGAAGCTGAAGGAGAGAATAATATGCCCAATCCATAAAGAGCAGATACCAAAAAATATATACCTATCTCTCTGACTTCACACATCAGCAAAGTCATGGAACAGATAGTCAGAGGGAAACTAATCGCTTTGCTTAAAGAAAATAATTTGTTGAGTGATACCCAGCATGGCTTTTGACCAAGTAGGAGCTGCCTAACCCAGCTCTTACAATATTATGACTGCGTACTGAGGCTAATCCTGTATTTTGATGGCAATGCTGGGACCTTTGGCACTATGCCGTAGCACCCCGTTCTGCAGTTTGAGTAACTTTCAATGCCAAAGTTCGGTACAAGGCCTTCTAGGATTTTCCAGATGTATATCACTTCATATCTCCCCCACCTTATATATAATAATATATATATAATAATATATATAT
>NW_026337278.1:0-219 GCF_001194135.2 Octopus bimaculoides | reverse complement strand
TTGTGAACTTAGTTTGTAAAAGTTTGTTGTTTTCAAGCCATGATTTGAAAGCTAATAAATTTGAAGAAAAGTCTTCCTCTTGTTTTGAACTACACCACGTGGAACTACGCAAAGGATTTAATTTTTACCAGCAAAGTGACGACTGCAGCGAAGCCGGGATCAAATCGGACCGGAGTACCGTTGTGGCCTGAAAATTTGTTATTCTGCCTGGAACTTTAT
>NW_026337277.1:0-267 GCF_001194135.2 Octopus bimaculoides | reverse complement strand
TCTTTCTTTCTTTCTTTCTTTCTTTCTTTCTTTCTCTCTCTCTCTCTCTTACCTTGCCTACAAGCATCATCGATCAAGAATCTCCTTGCCAAAATGTGAAGAGTCATGGTTTTCCTTGAGAAAGCTGCAGCCGTTTCCCGTTGCCTGCTGCTTCCTGGTCTGTTTACAATTTACTCTACTAGTCACCCGCTCTTGAACTTACTCTTAAGGTAGGGAGTATATTTGGGAGAATATACAAATAATAACAACAGACGAGGACAGGTGGTG
>NW_026337276.1:0-232 GCF_001194135.2 Octopus bimaculoides | reverse complement strand
TATATATATATATATGTATATGCATGTATGTATTTGTGTGTCTAAGTTTGTCACCCTACCATCGCTTGAAATCCGATGCTGATGTGCTTACGTCCCCGTAATCTAGCAGTTCAGCAAGAGAACCGATAGAATAAGTACTAGGCTTACAACGAATAAGTCCTGTGGTTGATTTGTTCGACTACAGATGGTGCTCCAGCATGGCCGCAGTCAAATGACTGAAACAAATAAAAGA
>NW_026337275.1:0-440 GCF_001194135.2 Octopus bimaculoides | reverse complement strand
TTCTGACACAGAGAATCGGGAGCCCTTTTAGGCATTCTATTTTCCTTGCTAGAAGGGTTCCCAACCCATAGGCAAAGTGGGGTTAGATAATGGGGGTCGCGTTTTCAAAGGGCTGGCATGCAACCTGATCACCTCTGCCGACCAAACTCCCAACCCATGCACTCCCGTCCCGACAATGATTCTGCAGAACTGGGTTGGGTGTGAAAACCAACTTTAAAGTATAAATATAGATGTTTTTGAATCAGCAATATTGTGTTCGTTTAAGTCCTATTTGAGGTGAAAAATCAATAAACTGATTCCTCATGGGGCTTTCCATTTAATCAGGATAAAGAAAAAAAATCGATAAGCCAATTCCTTATAGGATTTCCTAATAAAATTGCCTACACACTCTTTTTAATCATAACTTTTACCAATTTTGATGTATTTTGTTCAAACTTGAT
>NW_026337274.1:0-390 GCF_001194135.2 Octopus bimaculoides | reverse complement strand
TATATATATATATATATATATATATATATACGTGTGTGTCATGTCTGTGTGTGTATGTATAAATATATATATATACAGGGTATTTGGGCTAAAGTTGACGATTTTTTTTATGTGTCCAATTTTCATGAACAATTTCAGGTATTGGTGAATAGCCAATCGCATTGGGGAGCATTAAGAAATGTAAGACATGACATGAACAGCTTGGACGGAGACTAGGAAACCATAGCCAGCAAAATTTAGGATTTATGAGGTTCTTGGTTATGTAAGACTTCTGGCTGCTACTTTGAGAATATTGAGCATCTATGTAAATTCTTTCTGACTCTCGGGTTTAAATTACCTATGCACAGAGATAGTAAATGTATTACATGGTCCAAGTTTGATCGTATATAT
>NW_026337273.1:0-340 GCF_001194135.2 Octopus bimaculoides | reverse complement strand
TGTATGTATATGTGTGCATATGTATATGTGTCGATGTGTGTATATGTGTTCATGTGTGTGAGTGCATGTGTATGTGCATCTATCTATCTATATATGTATATATGTGCATGTATACATATATGTGTATATGCATGTGTATGTTTATGCATGTGTGTGCATATGTATACATATGTGTGTGTGTGTGCGTGTGCAAGTGTGGTGGTCGGGGAGAGGAGTGGGGAGTAAATGTGAGTGGGTGTTTTTCGTCTTTCAGTTCTCTAAGTTAAAAGCTCCAAATTTGAAACGTTTGAAAGCCATGCATCATTGTTAGGGGGGGGCTTTTGTTGTTCTTCTTATTATT
>NW_026337272.1:0-461 GCF_001194135.2 Octopus bimaculoides | reverse complement strand
TATATATATATATATATATATATATATATATACACACACATACATATGTTACTCTTTTACTCTTTTACTCTTTTATACATTTCAGTAATTTGACTGTGGCCATGCTGGAGCACTGTCTCTAGTTGAAGAAATCAATTCCAGGACTTATTTCTTGTAAGCCTAGCACTTACTCTATCAGACTCTTTTGCCGAACCACTAGCTTTTGGGGACATAAACACACCAATGTCGGTTGTAAAGGAATGGTGAGGGATGACAAACACAGACACACAGACTCACACATATAAATATATATACACTGACAGGCTTTTTTCAGCTTGCATCTACCAAATCCATTCATAATATGATATGATATCATATTATATGATATGATATATATATATATATATATATATGTATATATATATTACATAAATATGATATATATATATATAATATATATAATATATATAATATATATATAT
>NW_026337271.1:0-261 GCF_001194135.2 Octopus bimaculoides | reverse complement strand
GTGTATGGGGTCATCAGGAGAGAATGCGCGCCGTTTCGGGGCCTACCTCGAAACGGCGCGCATTCTATATATATCTATGATGGATTCTCTTGTCGTGGACGACAAATGAGAGTTTAGTAAACGTTGATCATGCATGTTCTAGGGACACGAACGTGTCTCTTGTGGTCTGCTAAATTTATTTTATATTTTACCTCTAAAGGTGTAAACTTGTTAGCTACATTATTATTATTATTATTATTATTATTATTATTATTATTATTA
>NW_026337270.1:0-883 GCF_001194135.2 Octopus bimaculoides | reverse complement strand
GTGCTTAACTAAAACATACGCCGTGAAGACATAACGAAAGATTTAAAGCACAGGGTGACCAGTTATTGTAAAGGAGATAATAATCTCTGTCTCAATCTTGAATTTTAAATCGAAGTGTAAGGAAGAAGATATAGAGGATATGCATATTTCATTTTGTTTTCTCACTCATTAGAAAGATCTTAACATTTTTAGCTATTGTTCATCATGCATAGAGCTATTTCATTCTTCCATCGTTAGTTGTAGAACTAATACATGTAACATGATATCTTGCAGCGTTAAACTCTCTGTACTTGAGCGAGCGTTGTATATTGCTTATGGATATTTTGTGCCATACTCTTTGTTGTGAGCGCTGGCCATTTACTATTTTACATGGGAGAGTGGTTCCAAATGTATCAATTATCTGCTAATTATGGGTAACATATACAATTTCTTTTATTTGTTTATATATTTTTTGCAAATAAAGTGGGTACGACATTCATTAGTTTAACGGTTTAAAACGACATTGTACTTAGATTTATAATGTCTGATACATTAATCTCTGTCGCCAAACTGCTAGTTCACAGAGACGTGAATAAACCTACATCTGATGTCAAGTCGAAGATGTAAAAAATAGATGCAAAGACACGCACACGGTATAGAGGTCAGACAGCTAAACCCAACCCATATTTTTATTTTTATTTTGCTCTATTCACTTTATTTCTTCCTTCCCTCCTTCTTTGTCCTCTTTTCCTAGTATCTCCTGGATTTTACTCTCGCATCAGATGAAGAACTATGCCCGAAACACTACATTTTTACTCGATAACGATCTATTTTCCTTTTCGAGTTTCAATCCAATAATATCTATCTATCTATCTTTCTATCTATCTATCTATCTATCTATCTA
>NW_026337269.1:0-221 GCF_001194135.2 Octopus bimaculoides | reverse complement strand
AAAAGGATGCTAAATCATGTTTCCAAGGCTCGATAGAAAATATAATCTTTGCTTTCGTGTTTATAGCGTTGTAAATATTACTCCTAGCCATCAATTTGCAAACATACGGCAGGTGTTATTATTATAATTTCTTTTTATATGCTATTTGTATGTGAATTCATTTAGGTTTAAATAGAATCATGTTTGCCTGTATTACACACACACACACACACACACACACA
>NW_026337268.1:0-532 GCF_001194135.2 Octopus bimaculoides | reverse complement strand
TCTCTCACTCTCCCTCTTTCATCTCATCATTTTTACAGAATTACGTCGCCGTTCACTTTTTTCTTTCTTTCTTTTTTGTTTCCCTTTAATTTTTGTCTTTCTTTTTTCTTTCTTTTTTCATTCTTTTTTCTTTCTTTCTTCCTTCCTTTCTTTCTTTTCTTTCCTTGTTTCTTTTTTTCTTTCTACCACTCTTTTTATTTTTCTTTCTTTCTTTCTTACTTTCTCTCTTTCTTTCTTTCTTCCTTCGTTTCTTTCTTTCTTTCTTTCTTTCTCCCTTTGTTTCTTTCCTTCTTTCTTTCTTTCTTTCTTTCTTTCTTACTTTATTTCCTTCTTCCTTTCTTTCTTTCTTCCTTTCTTTCCTTCTTTCTTTCTCTCTCTCTTTCTTTCTGTCTTTCTATTTTTCTTTCTTCCTTTCTTTCTTTCTTTCTTCCTTCCTTCTTTTCTTTGTTTCTTTCTTACTTTCTCTCTCTCCCTCTTTCTTTTTTCTTTCTTTCTTTCTTTCTTCCGCTCTCATTTCATGCTAATACAGACT
>NW_026337267.1:0-409 GCF_001194135.2 Octopus bimaculoides | reverse complement strand
TATATATATATATATATATATATATATATATATATACACATGTATTTATAAACACACACCCTCGCGAGCGCTCATACACACATATTTATACATATATCTACATTGTATACTATAGCTGTATATATGTATACATGTACATTTATATACATATGTATATATATGTATATACATATACATATATATATGTATATATGTATATACATATATATACAAATCTATATGCTTCTCCCCTATCTCTGTCTCTTTGCCTCTCTCTCTCTCTCTTTCTCTCTCTGTATCATGTGTATGTATATATACTGTACATAAATGCGCATCTATGTACGCACTTACATGTATGGGAACACACACTTTCATTTACATATATCTGCTTCGATTTCAATAAATCTTATACACGTATATGCATACGTAC
>NW_026337266.1:0-308 GCF_001194135.2 Octopus bimaculoides | reverse complement strand
ATGATGCTTCCATTAATAAAATTCTTTGCTCTATAAATATTTGAATTATGCTCTCAGTCTGTCTTCCATGAATTTTATAATAAATTTTCTCTTCTCTTTATATGCTTCATACATGAATACTTGTACAGGTAAATATGTGTATACACAATGTTTAAGGCTTGACACTTGTTATCCTTTTTTGTCTGCATGTTTTTTAAGAAACTTCCTCTTGATATCCTTAAACACTTTTATCATATGCATACAAACGTACATATCTGTAGACACTTCCATAAAACCAGGTAAAATTTGTATGTATGTATGTATATATA
>NW_026337265.1:0-336 GCF_001194135.2 Octopus bimaculoides | reverse complement strand
TATTTATGGCGCACATAGAACAAAAAACCAGAGTGAAAAGCAAAAACAAATCTGCCTTTATTTAATTGGATACGAACGTTTCGCGGTTAAGATATTAATCTATTCCGTCTCATCAACCCAATATTCTGATAAATCTGAAAGTGTCTCTAAAAAAATTCACGGTAATTTCTGGCCATGCGACGCCAAAAATCAACGAGAAGAAAAGGCACTTACGAACTCATCGGCTAGCGAGTTCAGGCATCCCATCTCAAAAGAAATCCATTCCATGTACGTCACAAAATAGTCCCGATGATAAATGATTTTACCGATAAAGGTTTTTTCATACTGAACTACTTG
>NW_026337264.1:0-270 GCF_001194135.2 Octopus bimaculoides | reverse complement strand
CGGACATTCATTCGTTCGTTCATTCATTCGTCTGTTCGTAAGTACGTACGCACGTCCGTTCGTTCGTTCGTTCGTTCATACGTACGTACGTTCTTTTGTTCGTTCTTTCGTTTGTTCGTACGTACATACACTCGTTCGATCGTTCGTTCGTTCGTTGGTACGTACCTTCGTTTGTTCGTACGTACATACATACGTGCGTCCGATCGTTCGTTCGATCATGCGTACTTATGTACGTACGTTCGTTATTTCCTTCGTTCTTTCGTAAGTACG
>NW_026337263.1:0-444 GCF_001194135.2 Octopus bimaculoides | reverse complement strand
ATATGATGGGCTTTGAGGTGGTAGTGATGCTGGCTGGTGCGATTTTGTGGTTTGATGGTATGCCGAGCGAGATCTGTTTCTCATGTTTTCTAACTACAGCTGCCTTTGCTCTTGACTCACGTGTTCTCGATTCTGTTGATTTCTATCACTCTTATTTTGAAAATACACTTCTCTTTGGTCCTGGTTCATTTGTTCTATCCTTTGTTGATTTCGTTTTCTCCTATGCCGTAGGATACGCTACCTCTCCTCTTGGCTAATTTCATTTTTTTCTCTGTCTCATCCCCGCGCGATTTTGATTCCTTATCTCCTCTCCCTGTTCCTCAGGCAACCGTTCTCTCATACGCTGACGCTCTCGTGCTGCGTCCGTCATGCGATTATCCATGTTTTAAAACTCGTTATTAAAACAATAAATCTCCAAAATGATTCAGAGTGTTTCAACTGAAA
>NW_026337262.1:0-462 GCF_001194135.2 Octopus bimaculoides | reverse complement strand
GTTTATATTTATATACAGGTAGAATAGTTAGTGGGCTGTTATGTAGATGTTTTTTGTGTATGTGTGTGTGTCTAAGCACATGTATATGCACACATATATAGGCAAATGGATATGAATGTAAGCAGATAGACATACTGACGGATAGGTACATAGATAATATGAACAGACTAGCACACATACGCACACACCTACGCGAATGAAGACTGCAACACATGAGCATATACACACACACTTCACTTCACACAAGGACACGTATAGAGACACACATCCACACATATGGAAATACACATCCATACATAAAGACACAGTTCATAGGCACAAAATCCCATATACAGACACACAGAGACATGCACTCACACAGAGGTACACACACTCACACATGCAAACACACAAACATGAACAGAAACAGCACAAAATCAAACAAATGAAAATCCAGAATATCTACATACAAACGTACACACA
>NW_026337260.1:0-691 GCF_001194135.2 Octopus bimaculoides | reverse complement strand
TGTATATATATGTGTGTATGTTGTGTGTATATATGTATATTCTTATGCATATTTGTATGTATATATGTTTATATGTTTTATATATAAGTATGTATATCTGTATATGTATGTAAGTATGTATATATATATGTATATATATATGTATGTATGTATGAGGGCGTGTGTTGGGGTATTTATTTATAATATTTCCTCTTTAATTATTCTAGTAGTTATATTTTATTTTTATTGTTAGGTTAATATTTTAGGGAGTTTAAGGATTTATATTGTAATGACACTACGATTTTTATAAGATTAAATCAATAGTCGTATTTTAGCTTATTTCATAATATTATTTAATTTACGACTCTTAGTCTTATTATTAATTTATTGTATATTAGAATTTAAAATTCATTAATATGTTTTATAAGATAGCTGTGGTTTTTTTATGTTGTTAGTTATATAAACTTTAAATCTTTCATTCATTTTTTTAAGTATTATTCTTTCATTCATGTTTTCGGATTCTATTCTCTATTTTAACGTAGTATTTTCGCGCGACCTCTTGCTTAAGACGCTATAGGTATTATTTAACGTCTTAGATTCAGTTTGAATTACGGAAAAATATGGATAAGTACTGTTTTTACTTTGCTAAATGATTTTCTATCATTTGAAAATAATATGTATTCTTGTTTTTTATATTATTCATTTGGTTTTT
>NW_026337259.1:0-204 GCF_001194135.2 Octopus bimaculoides | reverse complement strand
CTGCTCTTCCCTCAGGTTGTATCTCCATGCATCTCCTTTACAGCAGCACACCTGTTTCTGTTCTCATTCTTGTTAACTCCCTCCCCACCTCTCTCTGGCCAGGTAACCACGTATTTCCTCTACGGCAAGACACCTGTTTGTGTCTCTCTGTCTTTCTGTCACACTCTAACCTTTCATCCTCTGACACAAGATCCCCTCCTCCAA
>NW_026337258.1:1710-2143 GCF_001194135.2 Octopus bimaculoides | reverse complement strand
CATTTGCTCGATGTGGAGAATATACCACCAGTATTGCCCAAACGACCTCAACATTAGTTTATAGGATTCATCCAAGGCTAAGACCACGGGTCATACGTCCCCTATCCAATTCACGATCATAACACATAAATACACTACAACACAATTTCTTTTACTCAGCAGGCTCTGTCCTATTTAACATTGTCCCGAAACAGCGAAACCGAATCTGGTCAAATTTCTTCAAGAAATACCAGATAATCCACCTATACCTGGATACAACTCACTCAACAAGAATTCCCTACTCGAATGGGCCATGATACCACAAAACGTGACTTAAAAAGGATTTAGCTAGTCGTTTCAGATGGTGGTATTAAGTCAGACATAACCTGGGCTAATATATATATTTATATATTTATATTTATATTTTTATATATATATATATATATATATATAT
>NW_026337258.1:0-749 GCF_001194135.2 Octopus bimaculoides | reverse complement strand
GGCCATTTCCCCTGTGAGTTGGCGCGGGTCTTCGGAGACGTACTCATTCATTCGTTCTTCTATGAACTGAACGAGTCCGCCGAAACGCAGAGAATATTTCATGCCGAATTTTCCGTCCATTCAAACGTGGAAACCATTTCAGTACGCTTATTTTAATAATAACGTCCTCCTTGTAGAGAGCACATACGTCTGGAGAAGATCTGTAATCTTTTGTATTCTTTTCTCTACTAGGCACTCCATCGGCATATATATGGAGAAAAGTACAATTTATTCAAATTTCAAAACAACAAACAAAGTGATGGACTACGAATACAACTACAGACTAAAAATAAATAAAAATGAAACTCTACAATGGAAAAATGTTTCGTGTTAATTCAAATAACTTTGAAAAGAAACGAGCAAATCTATCTTACAACAGAATATATGTAAAATTAAGCAAGAAATCCTGCAAAACCGTATGTATTATTTCCTAGTTGTTGAATAATTTTCAATGCAGGTATGTGGTTCTATAGTTGGAGTCCAGATCATTCTGTATCGCAAAGATTTGCGAAATAGAATGAAATATACATACATATCAACATAGATTGACAGACAAGAAATTTCTGAGAAAATATTGAAATTTCATTCAGTCGGTTGTCTTTTTTTGTAGTGGACTGTGAGGAAAAACATAAATTGAAAATGAAAGTTGTATTTAAATGAATCAGTACACACAAACACACACACACACACACACACACACACACACACAC
>NW_026337257.1:445-576 GCF_001194135.2 Octopus bimaculoides | reverse complement strand
CATCGTCATCGTCATCATCATCATCATCATCATCATCATCATCATCACAATCGTCAATATCTTCATCATGATATTGTTTGCGTTGATAGAATTACGTTTTTTTCTTGTTTAACATTATTTGTTATTATTGT
>NW_026337257.1:134-435 GCF_001194135.2 Octopus bimaculoides | reverse complement strand
TTGATAGAATTACGTTTTTTTCTTGTTTAACATTATTTGTTATTATTGTTGTTTTCTTATCTTTTAGCTATTGTTGTTGTTATTGATGTTGTTGTTGCCAGTTCTGTCTGTCATTGATGAATGTATATTGCTGCAGGGTTAAATAGATGTGGTGTATATATCATTTCTTAAATACCAGTAGCTGTCCTATAGTGATCATCATCTTGCCCATCATCATCATCATCATCATCATCACCACCATCATCATCAGGCACATCATCATCTTCAACATCATCATCATCATCATCATCATCATCATCAT
>NW_026337257.1:0-124 GCF_001194135.2 Octopus bimaculoides | reverse complement strand
TCATCATCATCATCATCATCATCATCATCATCGTCATCGTCGTCGACGTCATCTGCATCATCATCATCATCATCATCATCATCATCATCAACATCTTCATCATCCTCCACCTCCTCCTCCTCCT
>NW_026337256.1:0-589 GCF_001194135.2 Octopus bimaculoides | reverse complement strand
TTAAGGTAGTAAATTAGCCAAATTCTACTTAAATAAGTATAGTTTTATTTCTAAACTATAATAAAATAATTTTTAATATTGAAATTTTAATTTAGCTGCAATATTTTAAGCAAAAAGTTTCTTATTCTTTACTTTACTAGAAGTAATAGCTTGTCCTATACTTTTCTAGGTGTAATAACTTGTCCTGTACTTTTCTAGGTTTATAATCTTAAGAATATTACTTTTCATGCTCGCATTTTCCCATGTAATCCATGATTTTTCCAGGAATTACTGTTATAAGATAATTAATGTGTCAATTAATAATTTAAGATTTTAACTTATAAAATACTGAAAGATAATATTTCAATTTTTCCATGTAAGTGATGATAATATTTCAATTTTTTTCATGTTTGATTTAGATATATGTTGTGATTGTTTTATCATCATATTACCCATCCACATCAAATTAATGGAAGGAAATTTTACCATCTTGTCGGTTGCACCATGGCTCACCAAAAGTTACAAACAAAGATCCCAAAACCATCAGTTACCAGGCTCATCTTAAGTAACCTAGATTTTGAGTTGGGGATAATAGCACTGACTGCTGCTA
>NW_026337255.1:140-274 GCF_001194135.2 Octopus bimaculoides | reverse complement strand
TTTTTTGTGTTTACCTGTGTTGTGTGCGTGTGTTATGACTATATTTTAGCCATAACGTAACTGTTTGTGTGTTGTCTCAAGAAAGACGGAGATGAAGTGCTGAAAACTGGAATTTTTTATAGACACACACACAC
>NW_026337255.1:0-130 GCF_001194135.2 Octopus bimaculoides | reverse complement strand
GATGAAGTGCTGAAAACTGGAATTTTTTATAGACACACACACACATTACATACATACATTAACACACATTACATACACACACACAGTCTCTCTCTCTCTCTCACTATCTCACACAGTCTCTCTCTCTCTC
>NW_026337254.1:0-328 GCF_001194135.2 Octopus bimaculoides | reverse complement strand
GTGTGTGTGTGTGTGTGTGTGTGTGTGTATAGAAATGTATGTTTTCATGCATGTATGTAAGTATACGTGCGTATATACAGATATGGTTCCAGTGTATAAAGTATGGTTTTATTGAATGATAGCTACAGATCATCAGACAGACTGGCAAACAGACAAGCTGAATATATATATATATATATGTGTGTGTGTAAATATATATGTATACATATATATGTATATAAATGTATGTATACATGAATATATATATATGTGTGTATACATACATATTTATATAAATGTATGTACATATATGTATATGTATATATATATATATATATATATATATATA
>NW_026337253.1:0-216 GCF_001194135.2 Octopus bimaculoides | reverse complement strand
GACACCGATATGACTGCTCTTGGATATACTCTTGGAAGGGGACCAACTCCAAGTCAGCAGAGAATGAATTTTAATAGATGTGATTAAGTTGGAATCGGTCACGGTAGAGTTTGCGATTTTAATGATAAAAAAATAATAACAAGGGTAATAATAAAACGGTGGGAACAGATTTGGCATTTTTGTAAAGAAATTTGCCTCGCAATCATGTAATTCTGA
>NW_026337252.1:0-609 GCF_001194135.2 Octopus bimaculoides | reverse complement strand
CTCCACGCCACCGATGTTATCCAAGGGAAAGGCAAAGGCCAATACAGCTTTGCACCAATGATATCACAATCATTTCTACAGCTGAGTGAACTGGAAACATGTGAAATAAAGTGTCCTGCTCAAGAACACAATACACAGTCCGGTTCGGGAATCGAACACATAACCTCACAATTGTAAGCCTGAGGCTTTAACCACTGAACCATGTGCCCTCACACACATACATACACATATATAAATATACACACACACACACAAAGTCATTATGAAAAGTTTAGAAAAGGTGGCAACTAAATTTTTACTGCATATTAATATGTTATTATCAGAGTTTTTTTAATGATATTAATACTTTTATTAATAGCATCTTTCAAATAGCAATTAATCATCATCGTCGTTTAACGTCCGCTTTCCATGCTAGCATGGGTTGGACGATTTGACTGAGGATTGGTGAAACCAGATGGCTACACCAGGCCCCAATCTGATTTGGCAGAGTTTCTACAGCCAAATCAGATTGGAGCCTGGTGTAGCCAATGTTTCTATTTGTCTAATGACTTGGTGTACACCCTGCATATATATCATCATCATCATCATCATCATCGTTTAACGTCCGCT
>NW_026337251.1:0-235 GCF_001194135.2 Octopus bimaculoides | reverse complement strand
ACTGGCACAAGTGCCAGTAAGGTGACGCTGGTAACAATCACACTCAAATGATGCTTTTTACATGCCACCGGCACTTGGATGCTGTTAGCATTCCATTGGCACGAGTGCCAGTCATCGAATTTGGTTCAGTTTCGATTTCTCTTGCCCCAACAGGTCTTCGCAAGCAGAGTGTAGTGTCGAATGAAGGAAGGTTGGCATGGGTGCCAGTCGTCGAATTTGTTTCAATTTCACTTGC
>NW_026337250.1:0-200 GCF_001194135.2 Octopus bimaculoides | reverse complement strand
GAGTTGTTTTGACTCTTATTTCTAGCAATACTGGTGCTGATTAGTGCCCTATGTTCATTTTAGCGACATATATTTCTGCTTTTAGGTTGTAAAATTATGAATTAGCTACCCATATTCTTTATATATATACATATATATATATATATATAAAGTAACGTGGTGGTGGAACAAGGATGTAGACGGGGCTATTAGACAAAAGA
>NW_026337249.1:2671-2773 GCF_001194135.2 Octopus bimaculoides | reverse complement strand
TACATGCATCCGTATGTACGTACGTACATACATACATACATTCATACATTTTTACGTACGTACATACATACATACATACATACATACATTCGTACGTACGTA
>NW_026337249.1:2515-2661 GCF_001194135.2 Octopus bimaculoides | reverse complement strand
ACATAGATACATACATACATTCGTACGTACGTTCGTACATACATACCTACATACATACATACATACTTTCGTACGTACATACATATATACATACATACATTCGTACGTACGTACTTACATACATACATACATACATTCGTACGTAC
>NW_026337249.1:1754-1865 GCF_001194135.2 Octopus bimaculoides | reverse complement strand
ACATACATACATACGTACGTACATATATACATACATACATTCGTACGTACTTACGTCCATGCATACATACATACATTCGTATGTACGTACATACGTACAAACATACATACA
>NW_026337249.1:1434-1546 GCF_001194135.2 Octopus bimaculoides | reverse complement strand
TCGTACGTTCATACGTACAGACGTTCATACATACGTATATTCGTACGTACCTACATACATACCTACATACATACATTCGTACGTACGTGCATACATACATACATTCGTATGT
>NW_026337249.1:1157-1270 GCF_001194135.2 Octopus bimaculoides | reverse complement strand
GTACGTACGTACATACAAACTTACATACACACATACATACATTCGTACTTACGTACATACATGCATACGTACACACATACATACATACATTCATACGTACATACATACATACT
>NW_026337249.1:1040-1147 GCF_001194135.2 Octopus bimaculoides | reverse complement strand
ACATACATACTTACATACATACATTGGTACGTACGTACGTACATACATACATTCCTACGTACGTACGTATATACATACATACATACATTCATACGTACATACATACA
>NW_026337249.1:164-300 GCF_001194135.2 Octopus bimaculoides | reverse complement strand
TACATACATACATACAATCGTACGTACGTACATACATACATACATACATACACACATATATACATTCGTACAAACGTACATACATACATACATACATACGTACACACATACATATATACATTCGTACGTACATACA
>NW_026337249.1:0-154 GCF_001194135.2 Octopus bimaculoides | reverse complement strand
TACATCCATTCGTACGTACGTACGTACATACATACGTACATACATACATTTGTACGTACGTATAGACATACATACATTCATATTTACATACATACATATATTCGTACGTACGTACGTATATCCATACGTACATATATATATTCGTACGTACGTA
>NW_026337248.1:0-286 GCF_001194135.2 Octopus bimaculoides | reverse complement strand
ACTATACGCTAGAATGAATTTATTCTTTTGCATAATTAATTCTTTTTCAATGCATTGTGTTAGTTTAACTGCATAATTATCCACGCACAATTAATTTGTTTCATTTCCAAAGTCATGAGGGATGTATATGCATAGATTCACGGCCTCAAGAAATTAAATTAGAGCTTATACGTAAAATGATTTCGGAGTGAGGTTTTGCATTGCGAAATTGTCCCTTATATGAATTTCAATGTGTTTGAGGAATGGTTTTAAAAAGATGTATATGCCTCTGATATATATATATATA
>NW_026337247.1:0-462 GCF_001194135.2 Octopus bimaculoides | reverse complement strand
ACAGATGTTTCATTATCTTGCTGTTACATTAATTAAAACTGAAACTACAACCACTCTACTAATTAAAAATACGCATCTCAGACCATCACATTTCCAAGAAATATTAGCCATAATAACAATGGTCACTATTGAACCTTCCTGTAGACCAGTTATTACATAAATCTCTTTACAAAACCCATGGCTATCCTCTTCATAATTTAGCATATAAAGTTGCTCTTCCATACATGTGAAAAGGTTCTGACAATCAAGAAATTCTAATGTAATTAGAATTAAATACCGACCAATGAACCCATGGCCGCACACCGCCACATATGCAGATTCTAAAGCCATCCTGTAAGAATGTTTTAATTTTTTGGCGGAGATGAACTGTTCTCTTTGTTACTATCATCTTCATCGCCTTTCTTACTCCCGATCTTGTTCTTTGATCTTCCAAGTCATATATATATATATATATATATATAC
>NW_026337246.1:0-469 GCF_001194135.2 Octopus bimaculoides | reverse complement strand
CATACATACATATATATATGTACTAATATGCAAATATATGTACACATATACAAACATACATACATATATATGTGTGTGTGTGTGATTGTATTCATATTGTATTCCATTCATATTCAGATCCTTTCTAGTTCCTCTGTCTAGCTTCGCTAATTCAGATTATGTCCAATCTACAAAACCTGCTGAGTATTTAAGTAACGATACTGCCCAAGTCTTTACAGCCTTCACTAAATTCGGATCATTTAACCTTGACTTCATTATCTTCCTCACCCATCTGACGTCCACCTCAATTTTTATTTTCATTTCTATAGTTAATTCTCTCGCAGATTCTACTATTCCGAGATACTTATAACTCCCTCCTTCTTTCAATTATTTTAATATCAGGTCCTCTGCTAATTGGCTACCTTCACTCTTGACTACTAGTCACTTTTTCAGGACTATTATTGCACATTTATCTATGCCAAATTCCAAA
>NW_026337245.1:0-425 GCF_001194135.2 Octopus bimaculoides | reverse complement strand
ATGAACACTTGTCGTAAAGAAAGATGAACGATGGTCACGTGACCATCGTTCATCTTTCTTTACAACAAGTGTTCATCTTTTTTACCTTTCGTTCTGTCGCACACACCAGACGCATTCTTGTCTGTTTCCTCTCCTATCTTTTCTCCTGTCAAATAATGTTCCTGCAGCGTTCGCCATCTTACCTCGTCTGGCTCAGCAGCCCTCACCGTTTGTATTCACTGTCCAATTTTTGTGACCAACTTTGACCCTCCGCAATTCCCGAATTGTATTTTAGTTTGCATCAACAACTACTTTCTCGAAGGCACATATTGTTATGAATTGCTCGAATTGTGGAGTAGATAAACAGCCGACAACTGGTGAAGGGACGTTCTTTACATTCCTTGTCTTGTTTTCCATTTGTTTCTCTCGTTATTCGCATAAAAATG
>NW_026337244.1:0-560 GCF_001194135.2 Octopus bimaculoides | reverse complement strand
TATATAGTGGTGGTAGTAAAGTACCTTCCCAAGTCATACAGACTCATAAGGCTGGTTTCCCGGTTTCCATGGCGCATAAATTCTCCATCTGGATGGGACACTGGTCCATTGCAGGATTACTCATTTTTGACAGTTGAGCGGACTGGACCAATGTGAAATGAAGCGTTTTGCTCAAGAACACAATGCATTGCCCAGTTCAGAAATCAAAACCACAATCTTACAATCTTGAGTTCAACTACTAAGCCACGTGCTTCCACATATATATATATGGATTACGTTGCCTTTAAATTCCTCCAGAGTATATTGTTTCTGGACCTTTAATTATATATGTAAAAGGGTAAAGAACCCCTTTGATCATGAATGACCATGGGATTGCACCTAGAAAGTCCCACTCCTAGACACTAGTCTGGGCAAGATTGTTTATAGAAAAACAGTAGTTACCCATGCGTACCAACCTTCCCTCTGCATGTCACTGAAGTTATCCAAGGGAAATGTCACAACTCATTTCTACAGCTGAGTGAAATAAAGTGCTTTGCTCAAGAACACAACACAGCCCGGTC
>NW_026337243.1:0-254 GCF_001194135.2 Octopus bimaculoides | reverse complement strand
GTTGTACCCCCAACCCCTAACTCTCTCACGTTATATATATATATATACACTAGCAGCTAAGCCCGGTTTCACCCGGTCTGTGTGAATGATGTGGCTGTGATCATTTTCGGTTAGGCATAATCTATAACAGCGTTTCTCTACCTTATCATATCGGGTCCCCTGTTTCAATTGAGGCTTCCAGCTGCATGAAAATTTCCTGACTGACCCCTCCTTGTCAGAAAACAGCTTCAGGAGTTGTGAAGAACGAATTTGTA
>NW_026337242.1:0-474 GCF_001194135.2 Octopus bimaculoides | reverse complement strand
GGAGACAAAGTTTAGGGTATGGAAGCAAGGTCTAGAATGGAAGGGCCTTAACCAAAACCTAAGTCCTAGTAAGTAGGAATGCTGTCAAATCACAACCCCTTTCATGTAGATGGCCCTGCTCGATCTGCAGAAAAGGCGAGGGTAGAAACTCCATATGATGTGCACGGTGTAAGCTATGGATACATAAAAGGTGCAGCAATATCAAAGGAACTCTAACCGGGAAAATAGTTTTTGTGTGTGGCAGATGCTCTGGGGCAATAAACACTGAAGACGTACAGAAAACTAATTCCACCACATGCCAGGAGAAGAGACTAGAAGTAATTAATAGCTTCTGCTACCAAGGTGACCAAGTCTGTAGTGGGAGTGGTTGCTTTGAGAGTGTAGCGACTAAAGTAAGAAAGTTCAGGGTGCTCCTACCTTCGTTGGCAACTAAAGGCCTCTCGCTCAGCGTGAAAGGTGGACTGTATGATGCAT
>NW_026337241.1:0-452 GCF_001194135.2 Octopus bimaculoides | reverse complement strand
TTCACGTGCCACCGGCACAAGTGCCAGGAAGGCGACGCTGGTAACAATCATGCTTAAATGGTGCTATTTACATGCCACTGGCACGGAAGCCAGACAGCTGCTCTGCCAACGATCATGCTCGGACGGTGCTCTTAGCGCTCCACTGGTAGAGGCGCCATCACAATTTCGCTTTTACTTGCCCCAACAGGTCTTCACAAGCCAAGTTTAGTGTCCAATGAAGGAGACGTTAGCATGGGTGCCAGTCGTCGAATTTGGTTTGATTTCGATTTCACTTGCCTCAACAGGCCTTTGCAAGCGGAGTTTAGTGTCCAATGAAGGAAAGGTATGCATAAGTGGGCTGGCTACACCCCTAGCAGAGGCCTCAGATTATGGTCTCACTTGGCTTGCTAGGTTTTCTCACGTACAGCATATTTCCAAAGGTCTCAGTCACAAGTCATTGCCTCGGTGAGACC
>NW_026337240.1:0-285 GCF_001194135.2 Octopus bimaculoides | reverse complement strand
TATATATATATACATATATATATATATATATATGTATACGCACACACACATATATATGTGTGCGTGTGTGTGTGTGTGTGTTTATCCCAAATCAAGAGCGTTGTCTCTAGCCGTTCACCAACGGCACTACTACCACCAGCAGTATTCCCATCATGTCAATCACCACTAATACCACCACCACCACCACCACCACCGCCATCAGCAGCACCACCACCACCGACAACATCAACAACAGCAACAACAATATCACCGCCATCAGTAGCATTATCGTCAACAACTGCCTAC
>NW_026337239.1:202-332 GCF_001194135.2 Octopus bimaculoides | reverse complement strand
TTAGGTTTAGTGTTAGGTTTAGCGCTGGGTTAGGGTTTTGCTTAGGGTTAGGTTTAGGGTTAGGCTTAGCGTTAGGGTTACGGTTAGGTTTAGGGTTAGGGTTAGTGTTACACTTAGGGTTAGGGTTATT
>NW_026337239.1:0-160 GCF_001194135.2 Octopus bimaculoides | reverse complement strand
GTTAGGGTTAGTCTTAGGCTTAGGGCTAGGTTTAGGTTTAGGTTTAGGATTAGGGTTAGGTTTAGGTCAAGGTTTAGGGTTAGGGTTATGGTTAGGGTTAGACTTAGGCTTAGGCTTACGTTTAATGTTAGGGTTAGTGTTAGGGTTTGGGTTAGGGTTA
>NW_026337238.1:0-361 GCF_001194135.2 Octopus bimaculoides | reverse complement strand
TGGTGAGCATGAGAAATTTCCGACAACTAGTTGCAGTCGCTGTCTGGTAAAAACCAACATCGTCAACAACCATCATTTGTGTATCATGTCAGAGACTATTTGTTAAAAATTGAACAGATCTATCTATCTATATATCGATCTGCTGTCTATTTGCCTTGTCGTCTGTATCTCTGTCTTGCTGTCTGTTTCATTATCATCTGTATATCTGCCTTGTCTATCTACCCGTCTGTCTTTCTGTCTGCTGTGCTATCTTTCTGTCTGTCTGTTCTTCTCTCTTTATCTATCTATCTATCTATCTATCTGTCTGTCTATATATCTATTTTATCTATCTATTTTATCTATCTATCTTTTCTATCTATTT
>NW_026337237.1:3668-4378 GCF_001194135.2 Octopus bimaculoides | reverse complement strand
CATACACACACACACACACACACATATATATATATGCATACGTCTGTGTGTGTTACTCTCTAAAAACATTATAGGCATTTTAACTGCTTTTATTTTGTTTTTCAAGTCCTTTCTTTATCTGCATGGATGGTGAGAATTTGTGATTCTGAGACTTAGTTTCACTGTTTATATATTTCATTTGAAGAGTGATGTTAGTTTTACTTATCCACAATATATAATGCAATGTTTTGATATTTTGATATTTTTTCCATAAGAAATGATTGTTACAAAAATAGAATTTCAAAAGTTAGTGAACAAGAATGCTACTCAAAGTCGGTCTTTGATCCTTTATCTCGGCGCTCTAAGTCTTCAGATAAAATAACTAAAACTGTTCAATAACATGTAGAGTATCACGATCAAAAAAATAGATTCCACTGTTTAATAAGCCTTTAATCACATCCAGTATTATTTTAAGATCAATCATCTGTCAGTCTTTGCAATTTCTTCAGAAGAAAGAGAGGGTGCACGATTGTATGCATGTTTTCATTTTCTTCTGCCCTGATTTGTGCATATTTGCACACGACTTAGGATGAGTTAGATTTAGATTTACCAATGCTTTACTTTCAAAAAGTCTATAGTAATCTTTCTTCAACAGCAGAAAAAGGCAAAAAAAAAAATAATAATGGAAACTCAAAACGGAGAAGAAACATCAAAAAACAAAAAAAATGCTG
>NW_026337237.1:0-473 GCF_001194135.2 Octopus bimaculoides | reverse complement strand
ATCATCATCATCATCATCATCATCATCATCATCATCATCATCATCATCAATTATCACCATAATTTCCACCACCATCAAGATATCAAACGAAGTCTTCACCTAACCCTTTTAAAATAGACAGTCATTTTCTTCCTGACAAAACTTCTACTTTCATTTCAAAAGTGGTGACCAGAGGTTTCATAGAACCCACTCTCTAAATACTATTTTATATTCCACAATAAATATGTAGCAGTAATTACATAGACAATCACCTCATTCTGAATTTTGAAATGAGGTGATTCGAGAAAGTGCAAGTCCACTGGGCTGGATACGCCACAAGGGTCACAGACAACAGCTAGACTTGTGCAGGTACCGACTAATATCTAGGAGGTCAGGAAAAGCCACTTGGAAGCCACTTAAAATTGTTGCTGGACAGTTTCAGGTATTTTTTCTTTAACTACCACCCTATCTCTCTCTCTCTCTCTCTCTCTCTC
>NW_026337236.1:0-368 GCF_001194135.2 Octopus bimaculoides | reverse complement strand
ATATATATATATATATATATATATACGTAATACTTTGGACTAATGAATATACATCAATTAGCAAGCTGAAGTGTTGAGTAAAGCACTGGCACAGTTTGGGGCTACCTGGTGTCATCCGCAGTTGGGGTATATTTGCGTTGGATCTACTTCAGGAATTCCGCAGTCTTAGTTGAGATAATAATCTATTAAGGAAACAGAAGATGAATTTGGTATAACTCTTAATATTGTTCGACGATCGTTTCGACCCATCCTGCGACCCACGAAGCCCAGTCCCAGGATGGGTCGAAACAGTCGTCGTACAAAATAGTTATAGCAATTCCATCTTTTGTTTACTAAATCGATTATATATGTATGTATATGTATGTATA
>NW_026337235.1:0-699 GCF_001194135.2 Octopus bimaculoides | reverse complement strand
GTATGTATGTATGTATGTATGCATGTATGTATATATGTTTGTATGTATGTGTTTGTGTGTATGTTATCAATCAGTTTCATTTCTGTATTTCTTGTCCATAGAGAAAGAGCCGGACTCTAACATAGATTCAAGGCTCCTTCATTGGAACTTTTATCAACATCATCTAGATATTTGTGCATATGTGTGTGTGTGCAGTATTTGGTGTTAGTGTATGCGCAGATTTGTATGTTTGTTTTATGGATGCGTTTTTATGTCTAGATGCATGCATATGTATTTATGTGCTAAATTTTTGGAAAGTATGTATGTATGTATGTATGTATGTTTGTATGTATGTATGCATGTATGTATGTATGTATGTATGTATGTATGCATGTATGTCTATATGTTTGTATGTATGTGTTTGTGTGTATGTATGTATGTATGTATGTATGAGTGTGTGCGCGTGTGTGCATGTATGTGTTCGGCAATATCCAGCACATGTAAGACATCGCCCAACATAGAAATATGTAAAAATAATTAAAAAGTTATCCGTAAATTGCCGAGAATGACATCATGCGTCGGGAAATCAGGTAGTACAAGTTTGACAGTTGCCATGCTTATACTAGGAGATTGATTCTTTTTATAGCGATTGGTTGTTAAAATACCTACTCTCTCTTTTTACTCTTTTACTTGTTTCAATCATTTGACTGTGGCCATGCT
>NW_026337234.1:0-449 GCF_001194135.2 Octopus bimaculoides | reverse complement strand
TACATTTGAGATGGTCTTGCAGTGAAATCGCCGTCTGTGTTTTATACGAAACGTATACACAAAGTTAGAAGGTATAATGTTTGAAATAAACTCTTTGCATAGAGTTATTGTGCTATAGCACAGAACACACACACACACACACACACACACACACATGTATATATATATATTAAAGCGGTCAATGCTGTACGCCCGATTGTCGTCTGCTTAAGCAAAATTTGCGTCTCGATATACAGGAAACTGTGAATATATCATTCACGGTTATTATGTTTTTAACACGACAAGGCTATGAAGAGATTTTGTCGCGGACAATTTCACATACCATGCCTCCCAGCGGTGTACATAAATTTAGGATAATACACAGATGGCGATTTCATTTGTGATTTCATTTCGTTGTATATTTACATAAGTTCTTAGGTAATTCTATAGATTATATCATGTATACATAC
>NW_026337233.1:0-544 GCF_001194135.2 Octopus bimaculoides | reverse complement strand
TGTTCAGTACATCCCCAGACTCCTTTCTTCCCAGCTGCTTGTTCAGCTGTCATTATACTATTATTTTCACAGTGGTCCTGGAGGAATCTGTTTAGGCATGCTGTATAAATCTTATACATTAAATTTTGGCATGCAATAGGCCTGTAATTTTTTGCCAATTGGGTTTCCTTGCTTTTCGGAACAAGCTTTGTTTCCGCCAGAGCCAACCAGTCTGGTATGCTGCCATCTCCATTGAGGGCTTGCTGGTACAGTTTAATAATGTACGGTCGGTAACAGGTAAGCTTCTTGTACCAGTATCCAACGATCAGGTCCCTACCTGGTGCTTTACCATCTTGGAGTTTTTGGAGGACAGTTGCAAGAACATCACCGTCAATCTTGTATGTCTTGGGTATAATCCCCGGACAATAATCATTTTTTATTTTCTGCAGCCATAGAGCATCTCGGTTAAACTCCTCCTCTCCCCAGATCTTTCTCCAGAAGTAGTCTACATCATGTTGCGAAGGAGGTTCAGTAATGCTCACTGTCTTCCCTCTCATGTCTCTAT
>NW_026337232.1:0-263 GCF_001194135.2 Octopus bimaculoides | reverse complement strand
CTAATTAGTTTTGTGTTGAGTTGTCTTGTTGTTATCTTATGTTTGGTATTTTTTTTGTATTCACACAATCAGATGCCTTATTTTTGTTTATAGATATGTATATATATATTTTTCTTTGTCATGTCATTAATGTGTGTCTATGGGTGTGCATGCGCGTGAAGTGAGCACGTGCTTGTAAACATTAACAGGGAGGACATTGAAGCGGCAACAAATATGACGTATATGTTTGTGTGTGTGTGTGTGTGTGTGTGTGTGTGTGTGTG
>NW_026337231.1:0-263 GCF_001194135.2 Octopus bimaculoides | reverse complement strand
TGGTGGTGGTGGTGGTGGTGGTGGTGGTAGTGGTGGTGGTGTTTTGTAGTGGTAGTAATGATCGTGTTGGTGGTAGTTGTGATGGTCATCTTGATGGTGAGCGCAACGGTGGTGCTCATGGTTCTAATGGTGATGATCGTATTAATGGTGCTAGTGATGATAGTGGTGAAAGCGGTAGTGGTGGCCGTAGTGGTAGTGACGTTGGTTGTAGCGGTGATAATGGTATGGTGTTGGTGGTGATGGTGGTATTGATGGTGCTGGTG
>NW_026337230.1:1391-2008 GCF_001194135.2 Octopus bimaculoides | reverse complement strand
TAGTAGTAGTAGTAGTAGTAGTAGTAGCAGGGACCGTTGTTTGCAGTAGTTGTAGTGGTGGTTGTTGGAGTTGCAGTATTCATTTTTTTTTTCTTTTTGGATAACCAATATATGGTTTTAATGTTCCTGGCCCAGAGTGTTTAAACTTGGTCCGAATTTTCTAATGAAATGAAGCTATTTGTTATGACGTGGAGTGAAGGTTGCGTTGTTACTGAATTGGTAAAGTGGGAAGGTTGTAAACGTTGGATTTTTATTCGATGTAGGTGCTGGGAAGTTTCTAGTGTGCGCGCTGGTGTGGGTGCTGGGAAGTGGTCAGTGATAATGTGTCCGGGGTGTTGTGTTTCTGTTAACATAGCCAAGCTGTTCGGCAAATGAAATTGATAGGATATGTATTAAGCTTAACAAAGAATAAATCCTGAAGTCGATTTGTTTGACCAACATCGTGGCTCCAGCATGGCCGCAGTCACATGACTGAAACAAGTGAAACACAAAACTATGCCATTTCAATCCCGTGCAAGGCCGGGTATCGCTGCTAGTACACACACACACACACACACACACGCACACACACACACACACACACACACACACACACACACACACACACACACACACAC
>NW_026337230.1:0-530 GCF_001194135.2 Octopus bimaculoides | reverse complement strand
TATATATATATATGTTTGTATCGATCTATATGTACATATATATTTATGCATACATGTATTTATATATCTATATTTACATGAATGCATGTATATGTACGTATGTATATACATATGTACGTATGTATGTATGTATGTATGTAGGTATGTATACACATATACATACACGCACATACAAACATATTCATATATACACGGAGAAACACATATTTATTACAAATAAACTAATGTTAGCGTTATGTATACGTTGGTTCCATGTAAATATACATATGGGATTGATTTTACTGAGCACATTCACTGCTTTTACTTTGATCGCCCCTTCATGCTAGGCGCGGTTATATTAGTGAATAGTATTAGTTTTGCACGAACATTAATTCCCACATAGACACGTATATACATAAGTAGTCTCACATGCACATATACGCATAAATACACATTCTAATATCTACGCATATATATCTATATATATAAGCGTATGTATACATATATGTTATATATATATATATGTATATATATATGTATATATATATATA
>NW_026337229.1:0-470 GCF_001194135.2 Octopus bimaculoides | reverse complement strand
TATATATATATATATACACATACAGATGCATACACATACAGATGCATACAAGTCTATGTTATACATGAAATTGGAATTATTATTTTATTTCCTTTATATCTTTTCATTTGGAATTTAAATGATAATTCGAAAATTACTGTAGTTTACTTCGGAGATAAAATATTACACATGGAATATTCCAAACATCTTCCTATATACTTGTTTCTTATTCAGAATTTTCCTATGATTTCAACTGTAACTTCTCACGATAATATCAAAGTCATTTTTCTATATATCGATCGCTAAGCCAGCTAACGATAATCAGGGATAAGAGAGTTGTAATCTGTTTTACGGACAATAGTCTTGTTTATAATTCATATTTTCAATTAGTATAATATACTTATATTGATTGTATTTATACTTTTCATTTTTGAGTGTTGTGTTGTGTATGTCAAATGAAATTACACATATATACATGCGTGTATATATAT
>NW_026337228.1:0-407 GCF_001194135.2 Octopus bimaculoides | reverse complement strand
TCCAGCATGGCCACAGTCAAATGACTGAAACAAGTAAAAGAGTAACTCAACTAGCGGAGAGCAATTGGGTCTGCCTTAGACGAGGAAATACACGGAGCTGCGGCACAATGTTTCGTCGTTTTTTTTTGTTTTTTTGCTTTTTTTTTTATTTTAGACGTTATTGTGTATTTTGAAGAAGACTTAACCGCTATTTCTAGCAGGGTGAGAAAGATCAAGTAAAGCTTTCGAATATGACAATTTCCACGGCAATTGAAATCTGCACAGACAAAATGTCAACAATTTAGGCCAGTGGTTCCCAAAGTGGGCGGTATCGCCTCCCGGAGGTGGGGTGGAAAGTTCCAAGGTGGTGTTGAAGTCGGGCGATAATGGAGTAGCGATTCATGTAAAAACAACAAAATAATGGGTTC
>NW_026337227.1:0-248 GCF_001194135.2 Octopus bimaculoides | reverse complement strand
TATGTATTTACTTATTTATATCTATATTTATTTTCTTATATCTATTTACTTATATTTATTTATATATATATTTATTTATATATTTATTATTTTTTTTATTTATATATGTATATATATATATATATATTTATTTAATTATATATTTATTTATTCATTTATATATTTATTTATTCATATATTTATTTATTTATTTATTTATATATTTTTATTTATATAAATATTTATTTATGTATATATATATATATATA
>NW_026337226.1:0-447 GCF_001194135.2 Octopus bimaculoides | reverse complement strand
GCTTACGAACCACATGGTTCCGGGGGTTCAGTCTCGCTGTGTGGCACCTTAGGCAGGTGTCTTCTAATATAGCCGTTTATTCTGTCCCCCTCCACCCCCATTCCACAACACTTTCTCCGAAAATTTTTGTATATTCAGAATCTCCATAATAAATAATATTTGCATGGAAAATTTCATTAAAAAATATTCCTACACTCCTACACTTATATATATATATAAAATGGGCTTCTTTCAGTTTCCGTCTACCAAATCCACTCAGAAGTCTTCGGTTGGCCTGAGGCTATAGTAGAAGACACTTGCTTAAGGTGCCATGCAGTAGGACTAAACACGGAACCATGTGGTTCGTAAGCAAGCGACTTAACACACAACCATTCCTACACTTATATATATATATGAAGGGCTTCTTTCAGTTTCCGTCTGTCAAATCCACTCACAAGGCTTTGGTTG
>NW_026337225.1:2472-2577 GCF_001194135.2 Octopus bimaculoides | reverse complement strand
TTGTAAGCACCTGTATATGCGAGATAGTGGCCGAAGTGAAAGAATATATTAAAACGTAAGATTAAAACAAAACACAAAGGATTCCGCGGTACACGTGTTTCAAGC
>NW_026337225.1:440-862 GCF_001194135.2 Octopus bimaculoides | reverse complement strand
AGAAAGAAAGAAAGAAAGAAAGAAAGTAAGAAATGCAAACACAGAATTCAAGAAGGTGAAAATACCTTGGTTAAGTGAAAAGTTTTAGTGCTTTTGAAGACTATTTCCACCTCACTGATGCTTTTATTTGGAATATTGGTAAAAGCAGATATTGCGTGGAGGTAAGCTAACTTTTGGAATGTTAGAATTTCTGAAGTGTTTTTTTCACTGCCAGTCACTCCAACAGATGCAAATATAATGGGTTCAAGTTGTGCTAGTTTCGATTGAGAAGTTAGTTCTATTTTCCATGTAAAATCTAAAGAACAAAGAAGAAAATAATTGAAAGAAAAATAACAATAACAAACGTAGTGTGGTGGCTGTAATTCATTAACAAAAATATGTCCAGCAATCAAAAAGTAAAAATGGTGAATTACTTGACATTT
>NW_026337225.1:323-430 GCF_001194135.2 Octopus bimaculoides | reverse complement strand
GATTTGAGTTATTCCTCAACAGTAAATGACTGATTTTGTTAACATTAGCCTTTGATCTTTTATCTTGTTTCAATCATTAGACTGTGGCCATGCTGGGGCACCACCTT
>NW_026337225.1:0-313 GCF_001194135.2 Octopus bimaculoides | reverse complement strand
AGACTGTGGCCATGCTGGGGCACCACCTTGAAGAATTTTTAGTTGAATAAGTTAACCCCAGTACTTATTTTGTTATTTAAACTGTCTTTTGCTGAACTGCTAAGTTACAGGAATGTAAACATACCAACACTGGATAGCAAGCAGTGACGGAAGAGAATCACACACGGTAGCCTTCATTCAGTTTCCATCTCACAGATCCACTCACAAGTCTTTGGTTAGCCCAAGGCTATAGTAGAA
The DNA here is from genome assembly GCF_001194135.2 of Octopus bimaculoides. Taxonomy (NCBI): domain Eukaryota; kingdom Metazoa; phylum Mollusca; class Cephalopoda; order Octopoda; family Octopodidae; genus Octopus; species Octopus bimaculoides. The sequence goes on along the minus strand of NW_026337225.1, from coordinate 76 downwards.
GTTACTGGCTCAGAGTGCCACACACTGTGTTTGAACTCAGAACCATGTGGTTAACAAGAAAGCTTCTTATCATACA
>NW_026337224.1:0-659 GCF_001194135.2 Octopus bimaculoides | reverse complement strand
TGAAAAGGTGAATCAAGACTAAAGTTGGAGTTGAAAAAAAAGGCACTTACGCAGGTAGTGGTCAAGAAAATAATGGTCGTTTTGTATTGAAAGAATTCTGAAGAGGCTTTATTTTTAGACTGGGGTCAAACGGTCGAATCTATTCAACCATATTTTAAGTCTTTAGCAACACCAATTACAAAGAATTTGGGAGTGGTACTAAAAGATGGAGAGAAGTATTGACAGGCAGAAACTGGGTGCGAGCTATCTTCAATAATTCAAGTAATGCTATATATTCAAAATTAACTATACATGCTGGTTTTGTTGTTGTTATTGTTGCTGCTACTGTGGTTATTGTCACTTACTTTTTTGTGTTTTGACGCTACTTGCCTTCAGAACTCCCTAGGGAATTTTATGCTAGCTTCATCACTTTTATTTATATATATATCTATTTTTTTTCTTTGTTTTGAAGCCAGATCAAACTTCAGCATATTATACCGATAGATTTTAGACACTTTTTTTCTGCAACGGGTAAGATTATGTGGGGGGTGCAAATTTTGATCTTGCAGCCCCTGAAAATTCTAGGGGGTGCAGGTGCACCAGCTGCACCATCTGTTCCCGGGTCCTTGCGTTAGGGTTAGGGTTAGAAGTTAGGGTTAGGGTTAGGGTTAGGGTTAGGG
>NW_026337223.1:0-310 GCF_001194135.2 Octopus bimaculoides | reverse complement strand
GTATTACTGTGTGCGTGTATGTGTATCCATGTTTCTGTGTATGTGTCTGTGTGTATGCATGTGTGTGACTGTATGTCAATGAACGAATGTCAATATAAGTGTATGTCTGTGACTATGTATATACATATGTGTGTGTGCGTGTGTATACATATGCATAAATGTGTGTAGATATGTGTCATCATATTTCATTGTTTAAATTTTCCCTCATTATAAATTCTGCCGATGTTACCTTCCAAACCTCCCATCCCACACACAAACCTACACTTTGCTCATTTTCTTTTCTTTTTCTCTTTTTTTTTTTTTTGGTTTT
>NW_026337222.1:0-361 GCF_001194135.2 Octopus bimaculoides | reverse complement strand
GAAATCAAATATGAACATTACTTTCGACCAAATTCCATTTCTGTGTCAGGGGAAAATGTTAACTCCAGCTGTGTTTACCCTAAGATGTAACTATTATATTTTCGTAGCAGCAATGATAGTACATGCATATGTTTATATAAATTTAATTTCTGCCACTAATGTTTTTCCTCTTATTTTTCATTTCAACAGCTTTCAAACCCCCTTCTCCGGTTGCTGGACGCCATCGCTACCAGTTCATACTGTATACACAACCAAGCTATACTGCCATGTTACAAAGTACAATGAGAATGCATCGACGAATTGATATTGTGGAGTTTGAACATGTAAATTGGTTATCGCGCATAATGAGCTTTCAGTACGT
>NW_026337221.1:0-384 GCF_001194135.2 Octopus bimaculoides | reverse complement strand
TAGTCTCACACACAGCTAGCGATAAACGCACGCATGCATCTTCAAGCATACACACATACACATACACACACGCACACACAGATGTGTAGTTTGATGCATGGTTTTACACACGTACGCAATACGCTTTAAGTCTTCGGTTGAACACTAACTTCAGTCGTCCCTTTAACATTCTTGGTCAGTGTCCATTAAATATTTGAAATAATAGCACATTTAACACTCTCACACACACACATACACACAAATACACACACGTATATCTATATGTATGTATGCATATATGTATGTATGTACGCATTTATGTGTGTACGTAGGTATGTACGTATGTGTGTGTATGTATGTATATATATTTATATGTATATGTATATATATATATATATATATATA
>NW_026337220.1:0-593 GCF_001194135.2 Octopus bimaculoides | reverse complement strand
TCTTCTTCTTCATTGCCTAAAATTATTGTTTATAATGTAACAAATGGAAATTTTCTCTCTCCATATACAAAGTTCTTTCTAATTTTTATATATTTATATTTTATTTTATTTATTGGGCTGTTTTGGTTAAGTATGAAGGGACAAAATAAGTAACGTGTATACGTATGCATATTTATATACTTATATATATGTGTGTGAATGTGTTTGTGTGCACATCTATGTATATATACACACACACATATATATACTTATATATATACATATTCATTAAAACTATATCATAATAGTTTTATTTGCACATTATATTCCACCAGTATATATATATATATATATATAGATAGATCAATCTTTATACTTTTTGGTATTGTCAACAATGGATTGTAATATTTGATTTTGTTAATGTTTTAAGGGGGAAGTTTTATTTAAAGAAAAAAAAAAACAAAGTGAAACAAAACTAAAAGCACACAAAACAGAACATTATATAAAATTCTATAAAAGACATCAATTAATAAGTCTTTGAGTTCTCAATCAACTTTTGTAATTGTTCTTTTTTTTTCTTTTTGCTAATTTAAAAAAAATTTCCCTTTATGACA
>NW_026337219.1:0-389 GCF_001194135.2 Octopus bimaculoides | reverse complement strand
ATCATCATCACCATCATTGTCAGCATTTTCTTCATCATTGTCTTCATCATCACCATCATCGTCATCATCATCATTGTCAGAATTTTCAACATCATCATTTTGTCATTATCATTATCTTCATCATCATCATTGACATCATCCTCATAATCATCATCACTGTAATCATTATCATCAGCATCATCCTCACCATCATCATTATCATTGTCTGTGTCTCATCATCATAATTATCATTATCGTCATCATCATTATCTTCATCACCAGCATCATCATTGCCATTATCTTCATCATATCATTGTCATCATCTTCATAATGGTAATCATCAGCATCATCATAATCATCGTCAGTATCATCATCATCATCATCATCATCATCATCATCATCATCATCAT
>NW_026337218.1:0-232 GCF_001194135.2 Octopus bimaculoides | reverse complement strand
TTTGGAGATTGTATTTAAAGGATGGCTGGAATTTCTCGTATTTGTTTTGCTGTGGTTTTTTGTTGTTTATCCTCACATCACTGCTAATTGAGAAGACATTTTTTTTCCCTGCTCTTTAGGATCTGATTTTATTTTCTCCTAAGGTGAACGTTCCAGTTTTGATAAAATTATTATTAAGGTGGTGTGCTGGTAGATTCATTAGCATGCTGGGTGAAAATGCTAATTTCAAATT
>NW_026337217.1:0-555 GCF_001194135.2 Octopus bimaculoides | reverse complement strand
AATAATGCTTCTCCCAGGTTATCAACACCATATTCCGGAAACGAACTGAATCGCCAGTGTATGTCTGTACGCAAATACTATATGAAACATTTACCGAATCACGACGAAGCACTGGCAATGTGCGTGTGTATATATACATACATACAAAACAGACAATGTCAGACAGACAGGTCAGTTTTTCCTCTCCAATTTATTGAAAATTCTTAAATATATATCCTTCTATATGTATATAGTACCAAACAAACATAATATTTATTGAATTCAAAATACTTATTATATTCCTTTCTTGAATACTTTCTTGTAAACTGTTTTTAACATTTCCTTACCAAGACTGTATAACTGTATTTTAATCCTTTTGTGATAATCATTGTTTTATACAATAAAGCTTACACAATGTTTTACGTATTACTTTTTCTAATCTTTTTCTAAAACCTTGTAACCGGTCAAGTCAATAAACATCTCTAAAAGACCTTTGCAGTTTCAAACCTTCTTTCATATATATATATGATTATATGTTTGTGCACACGTTTGAATGTGGTGTGTGCCAGAGGGTTT
>NW_026337216.1:0-352 GCF_001194135.2 Octopus bimaculoides | reverse complement strand
ACCATCGCTTGACAACCAATGATGGTATGCTTACGTCCCCGTAATCTAGCGGTTCGACCAAAGACCGATAGAATAAGTCATGGGGTCGATTTTTCTGGCTAAAGGCGGTTCTCCAACATGGCCAAAGTCAAATAACCGAAATAAGTAAAAGAATAAACGAATATATGAATGAGAATGGGATTGCACCTGGAAATTTCACACGCGAGCTACAAGTCCAGTCAAGGTTGTTAATAGAAGACCAGCAATCGCTTATGCATATTGGCCTCCCTTTCCACACCACTGATGTTGTCCAAAGCAAAGGCAAAGGCCGATACAGTTTGGCACAGGTGACGTCGCAAATAATTTCTACAGC
>NW_026337215.1:0-204 GCF_001194135.2 Octopus bimaculoides | reverse complement strand
AATAATAATAATAATAATAATAATAATAATAATAATATTTTCTATTATAGCCACAAGGCCTGAAATTTGGAGGAAGGGTACTTAATTTATCGACCCCGAAAGGATATAAGGTAAAGTCGACCTCGGCGGAATGTGAACTCAGAACGTAGCAACATACGAAATACCGCTAACTATTTTGTCCAGTCTGCTAACGATTCTACCGGC
>NW_026337214.1:0-334 GCF_001194135.2 Octopus bimaculoides | reverse complement strand
ACAGAGAGAGAGAGAGAGAGAGAGAGAGAGAGAGAGACGGGTGTGTCTGCTCTGTGCCTCTGTGTGTGTGTGTGTAGGTATGTGTGACTCAGGTTATGCTTTCATCCTAAACCTGTTTGTGTCTTATGTTTGTGAGTTTATGTATGTTATTCCATACTTGTGTGGTTCTATGTGATATTTTTTTTGTTTTTGTTTTTGTTTTTGTTTTGATAGGGTGTGTTATATAGCTATATTGCACATGTTTCCTCTATTGCCTTATACCTAACCCTTAAGGGTCTGGTGTCTGTGCTTTGTGGGTGTACTTGTAATGTGTGTAATGTGTGTTTGAGTGTGC
>NW_026337212.1:0-226 GCF_001194135.2 Octopus bimaculoides | reverse complement strand
ATTTTATATATGTGTGTATATAATGATATTTTATATATATGTGTGTATAATGTGATAGTGATATGTATTATATATATATGTGTGTGTATAATATGATATGTATTATATATATGTGTGCGTGTATAATATTTATATTCTATATATATATGTGTGTGTGTATAATACATATATATGGATGCAGGAGTGGCTGTGTGGTAAGAAGCTTGCTTTCCAACCACATGGTTCT
>NW_026337211.1:0-200 GCF_001194135.2 Octopus bimaculoides | reverse complement strand
TACATACATACATACATACATACATACATATATGTATATGTGTGTGTATATATATATATATGTGTGTATGTGTATATGTACACACATGTGTATATATATATATATGTATGTATGTATGTATATGTATGTATTTGTATGTATATATATATGTATATATATGTATACATGTACATACATGTATATGTGTGTGTATATATATG
>NW_026337210.1:0-393 GCF_001194135.2 Octopus bimaculoides | reverse complement strand
TAATTCCGGACATTCCACGAATATGTGCAAGACGGTTTCCCTGTCCTGCCTGCACCTCGGACATGTCGGCAATACGGCACTTCCGTGCCTTGGCAGTTTATCACGAACAGGTAACACAACATGGAAGCACTGCCAAGCCAGGGATTTCTGGTAATTGTCCAGATACCCCGGCCCGAAAGTTCTTCTGAACAGGTTGGTCAAATGATTTTCATCATAGCCCAGGGTCTCCCCCAAGGTGTCTTCAGACCTAAATCCCACTAACCCGCTATAAAAATCCGCGGTGGAACTCCTGTTGCCGGCATTGCCTGCCCGAGAGAGTAGCTGAAGTGCCTGTCGGCACTCAAATTGCCAGTCCCCCAGCCTAGGTCTCTGCTTTATCCAATTACCAACGTC
>NW_026337209.1:0-555 GCF_001194135.2 Octopus bimaculoides | reverse complement strand
TATGTTGCATGTCTCGTTTCTCTGTTTTTTTCGTTGTTCAAAAAAAAGTTCGTTTTCTGTTTTCGTTTTTTTGATGTCCTGTACCGATATATGCATGTATATATACATATAGATGTAGGTATGTACATATATGTATGGATATATGCATATATTTATATATTATTTATGTTATTATATGATCGAACGCCACGCATCGTTTTCCAATTGAGTTTTATCTATCTATCTATCTATCTATCTATCTATCTATCTAAAGAATACGTCCTGGGGTCGATTCGTTCGATTTGCTTGTTTTAGTCATTTGACTGTGGTCATGCTGGAGCACCCCATTTAGTCGAATGAATCGATCCCAGGACGTATTCTTTTGTAAGCCTAATACTTATTCTGTCAGTAAGTTTTGCCGAACCGCTAGGTTATCCGGAACACCAACATCGGCTGTCAAGCGATGGTGGGTGTGACAAACACAGACATACAAACAGAGACACAGACACACACACACACACACACGCACACACACAAATGTGTGTTTGTATATATATATATATATATATATATATA
>NW_026337208.1:0-487 GCF_001194135.2 Octopus bimaculoides | reverse complement strand
TGTATATAAATATATATAAATAAATATAATTGTATTTGTATATATATATATACACACACAGACACACATATATGCATGAATATACATACATATATAAATAAATATATATTTATTCACATATATATATGTATATCTATTTATTTATATATATATTCATTTATTCATATATATATATATATATATACATATTTATTCATGCATACATATACATATATATTACACACACACACATATATATGTACATGCATATACATATGTGTGTGTGTGTATTTACACTTATTTTTATATTAACAAATAATATATATGTACACTAACAAGTATTTACATACATATACTCAAATATTTATACATACCAACACATTTATATTAATATATATATTTACGTAGTCACACCCACATATACATATGTATGCATGTGTGTATCTACCTGCCAATCTATATCTCTATATATCTATATTTATATATATGAGTATATGTGTGTGTGTGG
>NW_026337207.1:0-503 GCF_001194135.2 Octopus bimaculoides | reverse complement strand
TTTCTCCGAAAGGTTATCTATTTTTTTTTTTTGCAGTCTTAATTGAATGTCTCTCATTAGTTCAGTCTCTTTACTGTATACGGCTATTATACCTTTCTCCTCTTTTTCTCTTCTTGCAGTCTTTTTTGGTCGTTGTACTGTAGTAGTCGCCACTCTCGGTTGAGCTGCTGATTGTATTTTTCTTTTGTTTGTTGTTTTCTTCTCGTCTTTTTCTTTTTCTTCTTCTTCCTCTTTCTCCTCGTTTTCCTTGGAGTTCCTTCGAATGTGGCCTAATTGACCGCACAAAAAACACCAGGGTTTTCGACCCTCAACAAACACCACCAGGTTCTCCTCCCCTATCTGAATTGTCTCGGGAATTGCTTCAATTATTTTTGGGTCAGCTTGGATAATGAGACTAACTGATTGACCAGTCCAGTTAGCGTTTTCGATAACAGCAGCCTGGAGAAGGGTAATTTTTTCTTCCTCTTTGACTAGGACTGCCTCCACCACGCACATAGGATCCA
>NW_026337206.1:0-253 GCF_001194135.2 Octopus bimaculoides | reverse complement strand
ACACACACACACACATATATATATATATATATTTCACACACGATGGGCTTCTTTCAGTTTCCATCTGCCAGATCTACTCACAAAGCCTTGATCAGCTTGGGGCTATAGTAGAAGACACTTGCCCAAGGTGTGAAGCCTTGGGACAGAACCGAGAACCATGTGGCCGGGAAGCAGACTTTGTGCCCACGCAGCCATGCCTGGACGAATTTTAAAAAGATCCGTAGCTTCCTCTTTATTGCAAGCATTAAGGATA
>NW_026337205.1:0-261 GCF_001194135.2 Octopus bimaculoides | reverse complement strand
AGTTGACTAGATAGATGATAAATGTTTTGTTCCTTCTTCAGGGTTGAATGTGTTTAATAGTAAGGAAAGACAGGAAACTAAGTGAGTCATGAGACTCCATCTCACCACAATATCATAAAACTGAATATAAAACTTTAAACATTATATACACACCATATTTATTTGTCTAATATGCACTGTTTTCCAAATTTTTAAACTTAGACATTAGGGGTATGCATCATATTAAGAATATGAACATGACAACTAAATGCTGCTCATATC
>NW_026337204.1:0-260 GCF_001194135.2 Octopus bimaculoides | reverse complement strand
TTCGGGTTGATAAATTAAGTACCAGTTACTCACTGGCGTCGATGTAATCGACTTAATCCCTATGTCTGTCCTTGTCTGTCCCCTCTATGTTTTGCCTCTTGTGGGCAATAAAGAAATAAGAAACATATATATTTTATGTATATGTATTTTATACATATCTTTGATGTATATGTACATAATATACTTGTTTTATGACTTGGGTACACTTAGAGGATCTATTTTAAAACGGGGGCCACATTTTTCATTAATGTTTGACGTAG
>NW_026337203.1:973-1495 GCF_001194135.2 Octopus bimaculoides | reverse complement strand
AACTTAAAATTAAGTACTGGTATCAATTTGTTCATGCGAAACCTTTGAAAGTCATGTTCTAGCACTGTCGCCGTCTGAGCATTGAAACAAGTAATGGCTAAAAGATTTAAACTCTTACCATGACACTGTGCTAATTCCCGTTGATGTCTGCATTGACATTTTACATTCTTCCTTCATTCGCCAACTCACGATACCATTGATAAATGCTGGTACTATTTCTTCTTAACGTTCCAAGAAGTAATTTGATGATTCTAGACACGGTTTCTTCCAAACTCTATTAATACAGTTCTTTGTCACTCATTCCAGTTTGTTTTTAGATATTACCTGTGCTCTTTTTAGATATAGTCATTTTTTCAACTTGTCCTTCGTCATTTGTTTCTTTGATAAGTTTTTCGAGAGTAATAGGCGTCGATATTAGAAACTACTCACTGATTTATATGTTGGAAAAAGAAAGTGATGTTTGCTAATGAGTAAACTATCTCGACAAGAATATAGGTCTGAATGGTGAAGAGAATCTAGCAG
>NW_026337203.1:0-698 GCF_001194135.2 Octopus bimaculoides | reverse complement strand
TTGGTTTGCTTCTATCAAACATATTCTTGTTATCTGCGAATCTTTATGATTTAATGACATTTTCATTTTCTTAGATTTTTAAAGATGCTTCTTATAGATGCTTTTTAAAGATGCTTCTTATACCATGATGAATGTCGACTTACTAGCAGTTTCGTCTCTCCCATCAATGTAGCAAGTATATCTACCATTTCTTTCCCTAAAAGTTACTCTTTCGACAAGTCAACTTCTTTACTGATAACCATGTGTTTATCGTAGCACAAGCTTATGTTTTGTCCACATTCTTTTCATGGTGAGTCTAATCGTTGACGCAGCTCAATTTAATGACTTACTAATATATAACTGGTGCCTCAACACTTGCAATTTTACATGAAGCGTGAGGTTTTTCTTCCCAACATTAACTTGAACTTTTGTTTGAAACTTCACATTTATTTTCATGGGATAGCAGACAGTTTAGAAGTAAGGAAAAGGCTCAAGTTTTTAGATATCTTTCATTTGCTTTTCTTATCCTTTCTATAGTTAAGCAAAGTTTTAGCACTACGAATTTTATTCTCCCTTCAGACTTTTATTACCAGTGACTCAAGGATGGGGAGTTTCTAGTATGGTAAGCTACTCTGCGTTTATTGTTGCCATTATCAGCTGTTATATATTATTTATATTTAAAATAATATTCATATTAACATTTGAAATTTGATTGGTGA
>NW_026337202.1:0-430 GCF_001194135.2 Octopus bimaculoides | reverse complement strand
ATAAATATATATATATATAGGAGTTACGGAATGGGGTATGGAAAATCCGAGCTACAAATGTTTCATGCCGAGTGGAACGTCAGAAATAGTAAAATCCAAGCGCCGCCTACTCTTTAGGACAAGTATATCATGATTAGATTAAAGGCTACATTCCACCTTTTTCTCACTCTCCTCTGCTTTATTTTGTTGTTTTCTATTTCATTTATTTATTTACTTTTCTTTCTCTACGTTCTTGCCTTCCATTACTTTTTCTCACTCACATTTATATACCCCTCACATATTGTGCCCTCAACTCATTCTGATTGAATCCTGTTTGCGTCAAATGTACTTCCCTGGCCTGAAGAGTAGCCGGAGCTATAAGGCTTAATTGGTTTTTACGACTGTTGGGGTTCCACTCACTATGAAACATATGTAACCCGGATGTTCCATA
>NW_026337201.1:956-1680 GCF_001194135.2 Octopus bimaculoides | reverse complement strand
TGATCGGATCAACTGGAACCCTCAACGTCGTAAGCGACGGAATGCCAACAGCAACATGTGTTATGTGTGCAAATGTATGTATTCTCATGCATATCTTTGATGTCTAGGCACGCTCATATATATTTGCATATCTAGGCACGCCCATATATACTCAAATGATATCCTCTTGAGCTGTTCTTTGCTTTTCTTTTGTCTTCGGTTGTGTTGTTGGTGTTGCGTCCAGCTATCTTGTTTGTAGTAACTCTGTACATGGAAAATTCTAGTTTCAGTCGAAAATCATTACAATCTTGTATATATATACTAATACATATCTATGTGTATACACTCATAATTATAAATGTATACATACATGTAGACAAGCACATTTGTGTGTGTTTATATATATATATACATATGTAGTAAATCCGTTTGAATGTATGTATGTATGTATGTATGTATGTGTGTATGTGTGTGTGTGTGTGTGTGTCTGTGTGTGTGTGTGTGTGTGTGTGTGTGTGCATATGCAGGTTTGCATGTATATATATCTAGCTTTTGTATTTGATCTTTTACGCTTTTAATTATTAAATTGTGGCCATGTTTGAGCACCGCCTAGAAGTATTTTAGTCGGACGACTTGACCCAAGTACACAATTTTCTTTTTAAGTATCGTAAGCGTCGGGCTCACAAGTGATTTCGATTCCCGGACCGAGCAGTGTATTGTGTTCTAGAGCAAGACACTTTATTTC
>NW_026337201.1:0-278 GCF_001194135.2 Octopus bimaculoides | reverse complement strand
ATCTATCTATCTATCTATCTATCTATCTATCTATCTATCTATATTCTTTTACTTGTTTCAGTCATTTGACGGAGGCGATGCTAGACCAACACCTTTAGATGAACAAATCGATTCCAGGACTTATTCTTTGTAAGCCTTGTACTTATTCTATCGGTCTATTTGGCTGAACCACTAGATCGGTTGTCAAGCGATGCTAGGGGGTTGACAAACACAGGCACAAACATATACATACATACATATATATATATTTACACACACACACACACACACACACACAC
>NW_026337200.1:0-369 GCF_001194135.2 Octopus bimaculoides | reverse complement strand
TATATATATATATATATATATATATAAAGGGAAATTTTGAGAGGAAAGGATTTGTGTATGCGTGTATCAGTATGTGTTGTTTTACCAAAGGATTTAGAAGCCGTCCCAGTTTGGTTGTATTTATCTGACAAACTAACACTTCAGATCTGCCATCCTGTCTAAAGTTCACTGACCCCAGAATAGAGAACGTAAATATATAGCTGTAATTAAAGGCAGGAGTGGGGAAAGTCTTTTGCGCTTCCAGAATAAGAGGACGTGTTCCAGTTCGACACAAGCTTACAAGGGTAAAACAGAATAATGAACATAGATTTGCCTGTGCCTAAGTGAGCTTGTATGTATGTACGTATGTATGCATGTACGTATGTATGT
>NW_026337199.1:0-239 GCF_001194135.2 Octopus bimaculoides | reverse complement strand
CACACACACACACACACACTTTCAGGTATCTACACAAATCACCAAACCAAACATACAGTTACACTTCAGAGTAGTAGTAGTAGTAATAGTAGTAGTAGACATGTTGATGATAGTGGCAGTGTCGATAACGATAATGCAAGTGGTGATGATGACGATGATAATACAGGATGGTGCCATTCCTAAATTACTATGAAGGGAAACCATCCAACAACAGTTACACTATCATCATCATCATCATC
>NW_026337198.1:0-705 GCF_001194135.2 Octopus bimaculoides | reverse complement strand
TCCTCATGCTCAGAATGTTGATATTCTCCTCAACATCGAAAATTACGGCTCCTGCTACCCACATCACGTCGTATCCAAATGGTATATCCTCCATGTCACTCGTGCCGTTCTTTTTCCCATGTAAGTGGGCAGCAGCATAATTGTTTCATTTTTCAAAGTTTCTGTTGAAACTTCTCTCGCCACTTCAGCCGAGTCGAAGTGAACTTCAATTGTTGCACTTCTTATACCCCGGTTGACGTGACGAATTTTTGACCAAATTGGTGCCAAACACATCTCTACAAGTTTGTTACGAGCCTCTGCTATTTTTCTTTCCTTGACATTATAAACTTTATACACCACAATTTTTTCTTTTAATGCCTTGACTGTCTCTGTGGGTGGAATCAGCTTTGTTTCTCCATCCACCTTCTGAATATACTTTCTAAACGCATATAGACTTTCCTTAGCCACTTTCAACTCGATGGTATTTCCTCCAACGGCCTGTGAGAAACTTGGTTTTCCTTTTTGAATACGTTCTCCCTCCATGGGAAGGTCGCCTTCAGCTGACAATATGGAAGTTATTCTTGTCACAAAGACAACAAAAAAATTTTACAGGTAATTTTCAGCCCCGTAGGGTGAAAATGGCTGTTATACAAACAGTTAACAAAATTACAGTTCAAATACACTGAAGAAACAAACGGAAACGAACTCACACAGTAGCAGCAACAA
>NW_026337197.1:0-299 GCF_001194135.2 Octopus bimaculoides | reverse complement strand
GTACGTACGTACGTATGTATGTATGTATGTATGTACGTACGTATGTATGTGTGCATGTGTGTATGTATGCATGTATGTGTGCATGTATGTCTGTACGTATGTGTGTGTATGTACGTATGTATGTATATATATGTGTGTGTGTATGTATGCTTGTATGTAATGTACGCATGCATGCACGTAGGCGTGTGGCATAGTGGTTCGGCGTTTTCGGTTTATGATCTTGAGGTCGTGAGTTAGATTCCCTGTGGCATGTTGTACTCTTGAGCAAGACATTCTATTTCACGTCGCTCCAGTCCACC
>NW_026337196.1:0-758 GCF_001194135.2 Octopus bimaculoides | reverse complement strand
ATATATATATATATATATATATATATATATATATATTTATATGCTACTTTATGTATTCTTGTGCGTGTGATTATTGTATGTATGTTTGTATATACGTAAAAATGTATGCATATGTATATATGCATACATTATGCGTATGTGTGCATGTATGCATCTGTATGCGTGCATAATTACGTATGTGCATGTATATATTAATATACATATACATGAATATGTTCATATGTGTGTGTGCGTATATATATATATATATATATATATATATATATATATATATATATATATATATATATATATATATATATATATATATATATATATATATATATATATGTACTTGTGTATGTACATACATATGTATATATATATGTATATATATAGATATATATATACATATATATATGTATATGTATATATGTATATCTATATGTGTGTGTGTATATATATATATACATATATGTGTGTATATATGGTGGGGGTGGGGTGTACTGTAGATACACATGCATTGGTATTTCCATGTATGCACATATGCATCATTATCTTACGTTGTCAGCACTTCAGGAATATGATGCTGAGAGAAAAAAAATTTATAATTAATTAATTAAAACATAAATAAAACTTGAAAAATTAATTACCTTACCTTCAGAGAAAAACTACAATGCGAAACTATATAATGACGACGACGACGACGACAACAACAACAACAGCAACAACAAAAACAACATCAATAATAATAATAATAATAATAATAATAATAATAA
>NW_026337195.1:0-410 GCF_001194135.2 Octopus bimaculoides | reverse complement strand
CAGACGAAATACCGCTAAGCATTTCGCCCGGCGTGCTAACGATTCCGCCATCTCGCCACCTTATATTCTACTGTAATCATAGACAACACTTTATCTCAAGAAGAGAACGTTTTGCCCAACTTTGTTTTTGCCGCTACACTTATGACACAGTCTTCGGCAATGGTCGTTCACCAGTTGTGGACTACGAGGACTCTGAGTTATGGAAAGAGAAGAGATGAATACATTCGTTGCTAGGCAATAGAATTGTTTCAGTGGTCAAGTTGCAAAGATGCGACGAACGCTTTTCACACTTTACGGACAAAGAAATAAACGAGAGTGTATACAATACATACATACATGCTTACATACATACATAATTATGTTTGTTTGTTTGTTTGTTTGTGTGTGTGTGTGTGTGTGTGTGGTGGGGG
>NW_026337193.1:0-344 GCF_001194135.2 Octopus bimaculoides | reverse complement strand
CATAAGCACAAAGACACACACGCGCATAGAATGTGTGTGTGCGTGTGTATGTGTGTCTGTGTGTCTGTCTGTTTGTCTGTCTGTCTGTCTGTCTGAAAGCCGTCTCAATGTCTATAAGTCAGGAAACAAATGCACTCGTAATTCTGTCAGTAGAGTGGGTATATTAATCAAAGTGTACAGTATTATACAGGGTGTTTCAAAAGTCTCTCATACTCTAAGAACTCTTATACCTTGTATTACAAATGGTAATATGACTGAACTGGTACCATTTAAAAGTTAAAAGTGTCAAGTTTTCTTCTGTTAATTTTATTTTATTTTAATTAAATTAAATTAAATTTTTTTTT
>NW_026337192.1:0-293 GCF_001194135.2 Octopus bimaculoides | reverse complement strand
TATATATATATATATATATATATATATATATATATATACACGTTTGTTTATGTCAATGTTTGTTATTGGAGATGGTACAAGCGGAAGTGAGTGGAGTGATAGTAATAAACACCTTGTTTGGAAATGTCCCTTTCTTTTTTCTATACTCAAATTCCTTCGAGGACACTTTGTATTTGTTATCCTCCCTGAGGCGGTGCTCCAGCATGGCCACAGTCAAATGGCTGAAACAAATAAGAGTAAAAGAGTAGTAGTAGTAATGATAATAATAATAGTAGTAGTAGTAGTAGTAGTAG
>NW_026337191.1:0-1143 GCF_001194135.2 Octopus bimaculoides | reverse complement strand
ACACACACACACACACACACACACACACACATGTATATATACACGATGGGCTTTTTTCAGTTTCCCTCTATCAAATCCACTCACAAAGCTTTGGTTGGCCCGAGGCTATAGTACAAGACATTTGCCCAAGGCGCCACGCAGTGGGACTGAACCCGGAATCATGTAGTTGGGAAGTAAGCTACTTACCACACAGTCACTCCTTTTATTTTATTTATTTTATTTTATTTATATTTCCACCTTTTTTTTATGGGTGAAAACTTTTCTTTTATTTTTTTCAATTGCGAAGTCTTTGATCAGATCCTCACTATGACACAATGACCACTTAGAAATTATATTTCCGATCATAAAAACCACTTCGAATATTATTTTAACTTCTAAAGTGATTTCATTTGTGCCGTAAACCATTTACCATTTCTGTGGTGTCCCCCGCTTCCGTTGATACCGGAAGCACGTGCTTATTTTCTTAATGGTTAATCTAGGGTTGGGAGTGATGCTAAGTGGTATTGGTTTGGCATGGCATTTGGAGTGGAGTGGCATGGTTTGGCACGTCTGACTGGTGTCGTGTGATGTGCAATGGCGTGGTGTAGAATCAATAATACGGTGTGGAATGGTATTACTTGGCATGGTGGGTGGCACGGAAGGACTGGCGTGATGTTGTGTCGGATGGTATGATGTAATGTTGGCGGGTTGTAGGATTGGCGTCAAGTAGTATGGTGGGGGGACATTGTACAGTAACTGTTGTGTACAAAGATTGCTTTTAACTTCAGGTCAGTCCTGGTCAAGTAAATCTATGTTCAAATACGTTCCTGTTGTGGCCATCTCACCAGCCATAGTGAATCTAGAACGGACATAAATATGGCCAAATCTCAAATTTCGAAACCAATATCTGTGGAATACTCTGCTACCGACGACTCGTTCGTTGTTCGGTTGATCGAATAATTAGATCGTCTTTCGTCGAAACCGATGCAGATCCATTTTGTAGGATTACATTAACACATGTGTCTTCCCTTTTTTTTGTTTTGTACTGATTGTAGGTTTATTTTGGTTGTTATTTCTAGGATGACGGTCGACCACATAAAGACTCCTTCATTTATTCGTGGTTAGTGATGTGCCATGGAGTGGTGGTGGTGGTGGTGGTGGGTG
>NW_026337190.1:2430-4908 GCF_001194135.2 Octopus bimaculoides | reverse complement strand
TCAAAACCCCCAAAATGTCTTAACCATTGTAAAATATGTCGAAAGAAATCCTTTCTTTTTATGAGATCATCAGTGTTTCTTATGTCGTTTACGATTTTCCCAGGCGTTTACCGTCCGAAGGTTTCAAGGACCCCAAATATTTCCAGATATACTTGAGGACGAGCAAAAAATATCCGTTCAATATTATTGCAGAATTTCAATTAGACTGAATTAGTTTTCTCCACTTTATGGATTCTTAAAGCGAAAGATTATCGAAAGATTATGCGTGAGTTTTTTTATGAATGCAAACATCCTGTGGAGCGATCTCTACATTCTTTCCATTTTTTGTACGTAAACACTTATGTCTGAGAAAGTTCACAAATGTTGCTTCCATTAGGAATGCGAGGGTGGTAAGAAGATTGCTTCCAAACTACATGGTTCCATGTTCAGTCCCACGGCGCGGCACCTTAGCTCAAGTGTCTTCTACTATAACCTCAGGCCGACCAAAGCCTTATGAATGAATTTCGTAAACAAACACTGGAAGAAGCCAGTCGTGTGTGTGTGTGTGTGTGTGTGTGTGTGTATTACTGTGCGCGTGTGTCTATATGTTTCCGTGTGTGTGTGCTAGTGCGTGTATGTGTGTGTTGTTTTGTGCCTGTGTTTGTTCGCCATCATGTGTGACAACCGGTGTTGGTTTATTTACCACTCCGTAACTTAGCGGTTCGACAAAAGACACCGATAGAAGAAATACTAGGTTTAAGAAATAAGTCCCAGGGTCGGTTTATTCGACTTAAGCCCTTCAAGACCGTACTTCAGTTTGGTTGCAGGGAAACGACTAGAACGAATAAAGGTATAAAAGAATACATACATACATACATACATACATACATACATACATACATACATACATGCATGCATACATACATACATACATACATACATGCATACGTACGTACGTATGTATGTTTGTATGTATGTATGTATGTATGTATGTATGTCTATTTCCGACTTTAACATCGCTTCACAATAGGTTTGTTTATAGTTACGTTCCCGTAACTTCGCGGTTCGGCAAAGCAACCGATATAATAATTACCAGGTTTTAGAAAATAGATGCCGGTGTCGATTCATTCAACTAAAATTGTTGACGACGGTGCCCCAGTATGGCCCCAGTCCATTGATTGAATGAATTAAAAATATAGTTTTTCTGACTCAGTGATTCTTTCCTTTGCTATGACATTCACTAAGAGTCGAGGGTGAATTGGAAAAGAAATTCCTGGTTCTTTAACTCAACTTCTGGCCTTCATTTCAATGGGAATCCGTCGTTGTTTATCGTCCCAGAATGGAATGGAAAGAAAATTAAAGATAAAGGGATCTAACAAGAGAGATCTCCCTTACTAAAATTCTTATATTACCGGAAGGTATGTATCTGTGCGCGTGTTTGTGATCTAGACTTGCTATTTTCGTCATGGTTTCCGTATTGATAACATCTTGATTATATTTCATTATCCTTCTCAATACTCGGACACAATCAAATAAGAAATCTAGAAGTTCGTCGCAATCTCTTATGTTGTATGACAGGAAAACTCTGAGGAGCGATATTACGTGATGATTCTCTTTGAGTAACATTGGAGTTTGGACATTCTTCAGGTATTCAGCTCAATGCTTAAGTCCGAAGGAGATTTGGAAATGGTAAGTATCCGAAAAACAAGAATGAGAAAAAGAAAACAGAAGTACTGACGGCAACAATAAAAATAAAAATGTAGTTTACCAGTCGGAAAACTACATTTGTATTTGCAACTAGAAAATATCGAGAGATTTTAAAACGAAGGAAAATTATCACATCTTCTTCGTTTCACCCGATTGTCACGCTGTTAGCCGTGTTTAAAGTTATAATGCATTATTGCGGATTATATAGTCCCTTAGTGGCATGATTTTGTATTAATAAGCAACAATAATGGTATGTTATATGAAAGTTTGGAGACGATGTCTGTGGGACAAACCAGATGTAGTATTCAGTTGTCTGTAGGACAAGCCCGTCGTAGTTCAGGCTTCCGCCCCCAGAAGCTCCATGACACGACCGTCTGAATTCAGTATGCCGACTGGCGTCTCCGAGCCCTGCCCTACCGCCATGTGGTGCGTGTTTGCCCTACTGTGCTTCTCCCTTTTTCGTAGATTTTCGCGTTTTCTGAAAAGAAGGAACAGTATGCTTCCGTGAAATTCTGTTTTTCGCTGACGAAAACGGCAGCAGAAAGAGTTGTTAATACTTCTGACAGCATACAAGGACACTGCTATAATTAAAACAAAAGTTCAGCAGTGGTTCTCATGCTATAGCAATGGTGACATGTCGCCCGATAGTCAACCTCGTTCAGGACATCCGTAGACCTTCCGAAAGAATGAAAACATCGTGATAATTCATGAACTGCTCTTGGTGGACAATCAATGAATAAGTGACGAACTTGTTGATATGAGTGGTGTATCCATGAAAACTTGTCAACTAAT
>NW_026337190.1:0-1629 GCF_001194135.2 Octopus bimaculoides | reverse complement strand
ATATATATATATATATATACATGTATATATATATATATAGACACATACGTACATACATTCATTCATACATACATACATAATTGTTAAAGATAATAACAAACATTAAGGATTCTACTGTGGACTACTTGCCCACTTCTCATGACTAATATTGCATATTTATCCATGCCAAATTCCATGCCTCTGTAGTTGCTGAAGATTCTTACAATCTCGATTAAAAAACCTATCTCTTTCCTATTTTTACTAAAAAGCTTCAGATCTTCCATATACATCAATTTGATAATTTTCCTTTACTACTACTGAACTGACACCCTCACTTTGCCTTCCTTAATGTTAAACTGAGGGGTATAAAGCAGAAGACAAATATTATAGGGGACAATGAGTCCACCTAGAAAATTCGTCTTTTGATATTAACTTTTCCTAAGAGTGCAGGAAAGTAGAGATCTACTTTCCAATTCTTCATGCTAAATCTAATTTATTCCCATACGTTCTCTGTTACACGGAATATACTCAAACATTCACTTATCCATGTGTGTGGGATCATATCATAGGTTTTCCTATAATCTATCCATGTTATTGTTAGGTTTTTCTTTCTAGCTTTTACTTCATTCAGAACTGCTTTGTCTATGTATAAATAGATCATGCGTCCCTCTCGCCTTCTTCCTGCAAATTCTTTCTCTACTTCTGGCTGTAAATCTTGCCCTTTACTACTACTACTACTACTACTACTACT
Organism: Octopus bimaculoides; assembly: GCF_001194135.2. NCBI lineage: Eukaryota > Metazoa > Mollusca > Cephalopoda > Octopoda > Octopodidae > Octopus > Octopus bimaculoides. Next base: position 899 of record NW_026337190.1, on the reverse strand, counting down.
ACTACTACTACTACTACTACTACTACTACTACTACTACCACTACTACGGTCGCTGCTGCTGCAGCTGCTGTGATTATTGTTATTTAAGTCGACGCAGAGCATCCAACACTGTGATGTGATGATGTTGATTGAAGAAGTTGTGTGTACCGGGGGTTTGTGCTCTCTGTCCAGTCACAACAAAAACCTCAGACATAGTACGTTACGCAATATGCATGCAATTCCAAGGAACGCTGGATTTTGCAATACGCGTTGGTTGTTGGGCATTTCTAGAGATTTCAGATGTTTTTTTCAGGTGAGGTGGTATTGAACCCAATGCTCCGATGACAACAGGGACAAACTTTATGTTTGAATCTTGTATCTGTCACATATTCTCAGATCTCCATATTTATCAATTCTTTTCTGTTTCTTTCATGGTGATACGTTGATCCTCTGTCACTGCCATGTCGTTTGTTTGTCCCTTTTGTTTGTCGCTCCTAAAGAATATTATATCCGGCCTTCGATGCTGTAACAAGTTGTCTGTGTGAAACTCAAAGGACCAGAGGATCTTTGACTTCCTATTGTTGTTCATTACCTTTTCAGGTGCATATTGTTGTTGTTATTATTATTATTATTTTTATTATTATTATAATAAAAATATTCATTATTATTATTATTATTATTATTATTATTATTATTATTATTATTATTATTATTATTGTTCAGTAATTTTATTTTTATAACGTGCTTTCACTTCACTACCGAGCGCAGCTCTGTGTGTCTTGGGTATGTGCTGTGGTTTGCTGTGATGCTCTTATGGTTACTGTATTGAAAGTGTTTTTCGTAGGATGTGTGTAGTGCCCAGTAGTGCAATTTTTTCTGTTATTATTATTATTATTATTATTATTATTATTATTATTATT
>NW_026337189.1:0-346 GCF_001194135.2 Octopus bimaculoides | reverse complement strand
AGTCTGAATGTTTGATGGTGTTTTGACTACGATGTTAATGTCATCCACATTTCTCCCGTACAGTTTGATTGTTATTGAGTGTTCTTCGAGAGTTTTTTTCAGCTTTTTGTCCCACCAGGTCATGAATAGGCTTAGCATAGAAATCCTGTCTAGACACCCCGGTGACGCATCGTTGCAGCAAATACAGGAGTCGGTCCTCATAACTGAAACGCGACCAATTTTGAACACCAAATACATGTAGATGAGGGCCTTACAATTGCCCATGGTTGCATGTGTTCTTCACACATGTGATGCAGAATGTGAACGTAAATAAATAAATTAAAAATATATATATATATATATATAT
>NW_026337188.1:0-465 GCF_001194135.2 Octopus bimaculoides | reverse complement strand
TATTGCAGAGATTTAATAAAAATTGGGAAAGTACCATTGAAACTGTATCCCAAATTAAAACTGGAATGGAGTTTAAATCTAAGACAGGACTTCTAGTCGATATTAACGGGAGCAAGACGTGAATCGGCAATTCTGTCTTAAATGATACGTCTCTGTTCCGTTTCAGTTTGTTTGTCCCTCCTCTACATTATATATATATTTATATATATGTATGTATGTATATACATATATATATCCTTCCAGTTTCCATGGATTCTGTTTCGTTGGACATATGTATATACATACATGTGTATATATATGCATATATATATATATGTGTAACATTTTTTCTCTCCGATTTTTTTTATTATTTTTTTTTTTAATATTTTTTTCATTCTCACTCCACTTTTCCTCTTAATTCTTTCTGCCGAAGAGCGAAGGCTCGAAACGCAAAAGACTTTTCCATTTTTCTTGGGCGTTAAACTT
>NW_026337187.1:4121-4685 GCF_001194135.2 Octopus bimaculoides | reverse complement strand
CAACGGCCACGCTCAAAATGGTGTATTTTATGTGCCACCCGCAGAAGAGCTAGTCCTGAGGCACTGGCAACGATCTCGCTAGAAAGTCCTTACACATGCCACGGGCACAAGTGCCAGAAAGGCGACGCTGGGCACAGGTGCCATCACGATTTCGCTTTCGCTTGCCTAAACTGACACTTCTAACAGACCTGTTTAACCCTTTGCCCAACCAAGATATGTATTTCCCTGATGTCTTTGTGTCATGTATGATATACTTTCACAATTTTCTTTTTCAACGACCAAAATTACTTGGGGCTTACGAAAGGAAAGCTTCATATTACTTAGAATGAATAAAACAAAGGGGGGATAACTTGAACTCCGAAAACAAACATGGACATTTAAGACATGAAAATGCTTTGCTCTGGCAAAGGGTTAAAATCACTGACAGGCTCATTATAAAGACACATTTAAGGCAGCAAGCTGCCAGAATCATTAGCATGCCGGGTGAAATGCTTAGTGGTATTTCGTCTGCTGTTACGTTCTGAGTTCAAATTCCGCCGGGGTCGACTTTGCCTTTCATCCTTT
>NW_026337187.1:2708-3767 GCF_001194135.2 Octopus bimaculoides | reverse complement strand
TAGGGTCGATGTAATCAACTTAATCCCTTTGTCTGTCCTTGTTTGTCCCCTCTATGTTTAGCCCCTTGTGAGCAATAAAGAAATGAGAAACGTTAGCATGCTGGGCGAAATGCTTAGCAGTATTTCGTCTGTCTTCGTGTTCTGAGTTTGAGGTCGACTTTGCCTTTCATCCTTTCGGGGTCGATAAATTAAGCACAAGTCGCATACTGAGATCAATCTAATCGACTGGCCCCATCCCCCAGAATTTCAGGCCTTGTGCTTAGAGTAGAAAAGAATATACTGTAAAAACATATTTTGCATAAAATAATTCACCAATGTCACACTCAACTGTTTCTTCTAATAGAAATTCTTAACTCTTTGCCTGTTCAAGACATACAATTCTCAGGTGTCTATGCATTAGATATGATACACATATGCAATATCTTTCAATCCCCACAATAACTTGGAACTTAAGTATGGGGAGCTTTATATCACTCAGGACAAATGTAACAAGGGATAACTGAAAGAAACGTTAGCATGCCAGGAAAAATGCTTAGCGGTATTTCGTCTGCTGTTACGTTCTGAGTTCAAATTCCGCCGAGATCGACTTTGCCTTTCATCCTTTCGGGGTCGATAAATTAAGTACCAGTTATGCACAGGGGTCAATGTAATTGACTTAATCCCTTTGTCTGTCTTTGTTCCCTCTATGTTTAGCCCCTTGTGGGCAATAAACAAATAAGGGATAACTAAAACTAAAACCAAGTGTGGACATTTAGGACACTTATCAAAATGCTTTCGACCGGCAAAGGGTTAATGGTTGTAAGATTTGGGTGAAGTCTGGTTATTATTTTTAGTCGATCAAACAACCTCGTAGAGACATAACCCCATTGACTATTTGGGATTCATGTAGTCACGTGAGAGTTCCTCGCCTTCATTGCAAACACATGTCTCGCAAGACTTGGCCTAATTAAAACATTAAAAGATATAAAAATAACTGGAGACTCCACGGTGTCTGTCTAACTATCTTATTGGGTAATGATGTATATATACATATATATATATATATATACATACATATAT
>NW_026337187.1:0-556 GCF_001194135.2 Octopus bimaculoides | reverse complement strand
ATGATGAAAAACAATGCAATTTTCTCATCATATATATATATATATATATATATAAGTTCAAAAAAAGGAAAAAGACAAAAAACAACAACAAAAAACAACAATGTGAGGACGTGATACAGATTGTGTTACTAGACGCTCGGATATATATATATATACGTGAAGGCATGTGGCTTAGTGGTTAGGGTATTAGGTTCGCGATCATAGGGTTGTGAGTTCAATTTCCGGCGACACATTGTGTCCTTGAGCAAGGAACTTTATTTCATGTTGCTCCAGTCCACTCATCTGGCAATAATGAGTAGTACCTGTATTTCAAATGGCCAGCCTTGTCACACTGTGTCATGCTGAGTCTCCCTGAGAAGTATGTGGAGGGGTATGCATGTCTGTGGAATGCTCGGCCACTTACACGTCAATCTCACAAGCAAGCTGTTATGTTGATCAGATCAACTGGAACCCTTGTCATCGTAAACGACAGAGTGCCAGTTTATATACATATATATATGTATATTTGTGTCTGTGTGTGTGTGTGTATGTATATATATATATATATATATATATA
>NW_026337186.1:0-373 GCF_001194135.2 Octopus bimaculoides | reverse complement strand
GTCTAAGTTTTAAATCTTTTGGATGTAGCACTTTTATGTATTCACTTCCTCGTCCTTTTACTGCCTGTTGAATATCTTCTGACTTATGTATTTTGGGTAAGCCGTAAAAGTTACTGGGTTTTGGTTCGAAGTTGGTAGTCTCTTTCATTGTCAGTGAGTGAGTTGTAGTGTTTAGAAACTAGGTGGTTGATCTTCTTCATGATGTGGTGGTCTATGTTCGAGGGTATTTCACAATAGAAGGTTGTATCCTTTAGTTGTTCCTCAACTAAATCCTTGTAGTATTCCACACCCATGATAACGATTGCAATATGAGGCACTCGTCATCTTAGGTTTTTTTCGTCCGATATAGCCTTCGCTTCTCTCAAGCAAAACG
>NW_026337185.1:0-210 GCF_001194135.2 Octopus bimaculoides | reverse complement strand
TCATCATCATCATCCTCATCCTCACCATAACCATCATCATCACCATCATCCTCATCATCATCATCATCCTTACTGCCACCCCCATCAACAGTTATCATCATCACTACCACCATCTCTAGCATCAGCAACACCATCGTTATAACTGACCTTATTTTCATCATCACCATCATCACTAGTTACATTGATAGTTACATTACCACCATCATCACC
>NW_026337184.1:0-412 GCF_001194135.2 Octopus bimaculoides | reverse complement strand
TATAAGCATTATTAATTAACCGCCAGCAATGACGTCAAAAATAAATTGGTACAGTTTAATTCCAAGTGATCTGTTATTTGCCGCAGTTTCCTTTCCAAATGATAAAACGTTGTTTGTCGGTGTTTAGATATCATCAACATCATTATCCTCATCGTCATCATCCGCTGCCCCCTCATCATCATCATCATCTTTCATCAGCATCATCATCGTCCTCGTCATCGTTATTATCATCATCAGCGTTACCATCTTATATTCTCATTTTTTTTTGTTTTTGTTTATATGACAGCAATAATAACGTTTGACCTGCTCGTTGGTGTTTATTGTCTCTTTGTAGCTGTTTTCTTACCATGATTCTTTTTCATATATACGTGTGTGAGTGTGTGTGTATTCATATATATATATATATATATAT
>NW_026337183.1:0-299 GCF_001194135.2 Octopus bimaculoides | reverse complement strand
CTGGATGCCCTTCCTAATGCCAACCACTCAGAGAGTGTAGTGGGTGCTTAAAAATTAATATAGGCAGCCATGCGCAATGTGTTACCAAAAAGGAAAACTATAATTGTCATTAAATGTGATACTGATAGAGAATTAAGTCCGAATTGAGTGATCCTTACTGATGAGGATACGGATATAGCCGAAACTGACCAACCAGTATAAGGAATTCTCAACTGGTATTTTCGGACGATTACAGTCCCTGTCAGTATGTGCTTTAACTACAGCATTAGAGCTTTTTAGCTCTTATTTCTGGCTATATA
>NW_026337182.1:0-328 GCF_001194135.2 Octopus bimaculoides | reverse complement strand
CACACCACCACGCATGCACCAGCACTGACCAATTCCCATCCCCACGTTTTCACACATATGCATACGCACACACACACACGTCAAGATCACCAGCCCTCTTTCACACGCACATATGTACTCTCTTACACATATGCGCACCTTCATTTTGGGATCACTACAACTTTGTTATCTCCCCTACTACTTTGTTATCTCCCCTTCTTCTTAGCTCTTCTGTGTGACCCTTCTGTCCAGCATTCGCTATGATAGATCGCTAACCACTACGCACATTTTTTTCTCTGCTTGTTTCTTTCTGTGTTCTTTTCTGTGGAAGAGCATAGGCTCGAAACAT
>NW_026337180.1:0-517 GCF_001194135.2 Octopus bimaculoides | reverse complement strand
TATATGTATGTATGTATGTATGTATGTATGTATATGTATACCTACAATCTCTTCATACATAGATATGTGAGAGCAATAGATCCGTTTGAATAATGTGTTTAAATGAGTATAACAAACGTGTTTGCGTATAAACTTTCCATTTCATGCACTTCTTTATGTCAGGCAAATAGAAGTACAGCGAACTGAATTTCAAATAAAATTTATATTCAATAGGAACCAATAAATATATTGAACAACAAGAATATCAAGGATGTATATCTTCTTTATCTTCATTATATATCTTCAGCGCAGTTTAATTAAAAGATTAATTACAAAGTTCTCTGCTGATTATTTTTCTATATTTCTGTTTCAAAGATATTTGATGTAGCTTTACTTATAGAGTTCTAATTTATATCTCTTTTTAACCCGAGTGTACCGAGAAGTATAGATAACAAATCCGTAGATTGTATGTTATATGTATATGTATATATGTATGTTTGTATATATATATACATATATATATATATATATATATATA
>NW_026337179.1:0-307 GCF_001194135.2 Octopus bimaculoides | reverse complement strand
TTTCAGCCATGAAATGCGCGTAGTCTATGTACTAGCACTGACTTTTATACATTTATACCTTCATACTTTATATTATTGTATTAATTTTTACTGTCCAATTTATAATTTTGATTTTTAAATTAATATTCTTATGATGAATGTTTCTTTATATGATATATTTATATGATATATTATTAAAATTTAAAATTTTAGATTAAAATCTTAGATAAATATTGATATGGTATATGCCTCACAGCATGGATTTGGACGGGTTCTTGATTGACTGAGTTGTAGAGTGGTGGTTCATCTCTAAATTAGTTATATACAT
>NW_026337178.1:0-203 GCF_001194135.2 Octopus bimaculoides | reverse complement strand
GAGGAGTTAAGGGCAGGAGCATAGTGGCTGGAAGCAGGTATAAGTAGGTTTTAGTGTGTGTATGTGTGGGCGGGTATACATCACTGTAGTGTAGTGTTGCATGTGTATCAAGGTGTGCAAGTGTGACAGTGTAGTGACAGTGGTTATTGTGGGTAGAGGGTGTTGGTGAATGTGTGTAATCTTTAAGTGGGGAGTGTGAAAGT
>NW_026337177.1:0-517 GCF_001194135.2 Octopus bimaculoides | reverse complement strand
ATATATGCATGCATGTGTGTATGCAAACGGATAGAGACAGAGGGCGACTAGAGAAGGGGAGAATTTTATGCCAAAGCATTCTATATATATATATATATACACACATATAAATATATGCATGTGGAGGGACGTGCTTGCAAATGTACATTTATATTACGTAAGTGATAATGTGTATTTCTATGCATGGACAAAAGCGTTTTCACATCGTGTTTCAATATACATGCAGTCTCATACAAGGACATATATATATATATATATATATATAATGCATATATGCATCTCTTATGTGTGTGCAATGTGCAAGCACATCGCCTGGCCAAGGCTACGTTCACAGGCCTTGAGTAAAGAGATGCGTTCTATTAAACATAATTATCCCCATATCTATACATAGACACACTGAGAGCTATGTCTACGGATACAGAGGCATGTACGCGACCGACCACAAGCACCTGCACACACATTTCCATCGTTAGCTATGTGTGTGTGTATATATATATATATATATATATATATATAT
>NW_026337175.1:0-273 GCF_001194135.2 Octopus bimaculoides | reverse complement strand
TAAAAAAAAAAAAAAAAAATTAAAAAAAAGTTAAACATAATAACATTTTTATTTTTCTCCAATCTCTTGGCTAAATCCTGGTCTGCTCTTCTTTCACATCTTTATTATTGTTATTTTTTTCATTTGTTCAATTTTATTTCTTATCTAAACCTGGGTATTTAACACCTTCATACTCACTTACTCTTGGCTATTTTTAATCAACACTTGCTAATTATTTACACAAGCTTTTCTTCCTTTTTTTCAATTATTTTCGAGTGTATTTTTTTATTTTTG
>NW_026337174.1:0-227 GCF_001194135.2 Octopus bimaculoides | reverse complement strand
TAGTTTACACTTTTGATTTTGTTGTTCTTTGTTGGTGGTGGCGTTCTTTCTTTACTGTAATTCTCTTCCATCTTTGGGATCGTTCATACTGAGACACAAGCTCCGATATTCACATAAAGAACTCTAACTCCTCTCATTCACACACTCACACACACGCTTACATACACACACATACACACACAAACAAACACACACACACACACACACATACACGCACACTCATACAC
>NW_026337173.1:0-263 GCF_001194135.2 Octopus bimaculoides | reverse complement strand
TTTGACTCATTTAACTCATCCTTCTTTTATTTGTTTGTTTTGTGATCTCACTTCTTTCATAATTTCTTTCTTTATATATTTACCTTGATTTTTCATATTTATTTATTTATCTATTTATTCCTTTCATTTCGTTTCCCCTTCGCTCTTCAGTCTCTCCTCATTCATACATTCTTCACCCTCTTTTTTTTATCTATTTTGTTGATTCCATTACTATAGTCTTCCTTTCTCTCTCTCTTTCTCGCTTTTCACTGTCACCCTCTTTC
>NW_026337172.1:0-383 GCF_001194135.2 Octopus bimaculoides | reverse complement strand
CGTCCGAGAAAATAACATTCTTCCATTGCTCTAGGGACCAATTCTGTAGGGTTTTTTTCCATTCTAAACGCTGTGAAACGTTTGTTTGTGGAAGTAGTGGATTTCTGATTGCCGCCCTCCCATGAAATCTGGCTTTGTGCAGCTCCCGGCGAACAGTTTTTGTGGAAACTGAGTTCACAAGGTGGTCATTAAGCTCTGCGGTAATTTTGGGAGCTGTACTTTTTGTGATCCTTTCTAACAATTCGCGTACGAGTCCGACGGTCCCTATCTGAAAGTTTTCATTTTCTTTCGGAGTTTTGTTTCGACGAGGAGGTATTTCCCCTCTTTCACAGTGGCTATCATTACTTTCGAGACAGTACTTCTTGATACACCAAGCATTTCGG
>NW_026337171.1:0-487 GCF_001194135.2 Octopus bimaculoides | reverse complement strand
GCCCTGAAGTTTTTCCTAGACCAACGCCCCAACCCACAACCCGACACCTCTACACTCATTTGTCTGGCCGAACTTGTCCTATCTCTCAATTGCTTCTCGTTCGCGGGAGATATCTTCCAGCATGTCTCGGGAGTGGCCATGTGGACGAGAATGGGTCCCAACTACGCGAACCTGTTCGTTGGTTATGTTGAGGCCCAAATATTCTCCAGTTTCACTGGTCCTACTCCCGAACTATACGGTCGGTATATCGACGACTGTATCGGTGCCACCTCACTCTCCCGCGAACATCTTGACTCGTTCCTCTCTTTCGTTCAATCTTTCCATCCTGCCCTCTACTTCTCCTGTACTATCTCTGACACCTCTGTCTCCTTTCTCGACATTTCGGTCAGCATCCTTCACTCCGCCCTTAGCGCCTCCATCCACTACAAACACACAGACCACACTCCTATCTCAACTTCTCCTCCTCCCACCCTAGACACACAAAACT
>NW_026337170.1:0-229 GCF_001194135.2 Octopus bimaculoides | reverse complement strand
ATGGCGGTGTGCAACTTTGTATACGATTCTGATGATTGCGGTTACATTACGAATTAGACTGAAGAGGAATAGACAATCGGTAAGATTCGTTAAATCCGAAACCGGTACCTGTTTAATAATGTGTTTGTTTTTATGTGATTTTAAATGTCTTGCCCGCTTACGTTTTGGTATGCTGCTTCATTTCATGTTGAGAACAATTTAGGTTTTAATAGACACAAGATGTGATCTA
>NW_026337168.1:1132-4166 GCF_001194135.2 Octopus bimaculoides | reverse complement strand
AGAGAGAGAGAGAGAGAGAGAGAGAGAGAGAGAGAGAGAGAGAGAGAGAGATGTGCATGTATGTATATAGGTATATGTATGTATACAGGTATATGTCATGGTCGCTCTTCAGTGCTACTGGTACCATGTAGTCAAGTACAACCTGTTCCATGGTTGGGTTGTCGGTGACTAAACTGGCAACCCCACCAGGCTTACTTGATGAGGTGGGTGTTTGTTGAACACCCTGCGGGACAAATAGTAAGACCCGTCAAAGGACAGAAGAACTACAAAATAGTCAACGGCCATTCAACTACATGTGTTTGTGGAGTGTGTGTGTGTGTGTATTGTACAGGGTGTCCACAAGGTCTGGGTACATGGAGTAAATAAAATCATAACATGATTAAATCTAAGAAATAATAATTTCTTAAAGTATGTGTTAATCCCCATGTACCCAAACTTTGTGGACACCCTGTATATATTGCATTTTAAGCTGTGTGTGTGTATGTGTATGGTAAATGCTGTATTTCACCATGTGTATATACATATTGTATATCGTGTTTTTAAAATGTATATATTGCATTTCAATCTTATTTAAAAATTTACTCAGTTTTTATCGCAATTTTTAATTTGTATTTATTTCTCTTATTTTAATTTTTAAAAAATAAATAAATGATGGGTGGATAGAGCTCCTCTGTTTCCCCAAGCCATGACAAAAGCAGTCTATCTAGGAGAAAGTAACTGAATTTAAATACTTCACTGCTGTCTTGTAGTTAGCCTTTGGTTGGGCAAAGACTGGGAGAAGGTATTGCTGGAGAGGGAAAAGAAATGAACATCTTGTATGTACATGACTGGCCAAAGCTTAAAAAGTTACATCTAAACAATGAAAGTTCATATTGATAATGAAGTAAATGGCAAAAGGGATTCTGGAACATTTTGTTCTGTGGTCTGGCCCGGCAGGTGTCCCAGGGCACCATAGCCTGGATTTGGTCATCATCCTGCAACTGTGAGCAAATTCAAGTTAAAGATGCAAGCCTATGAATATAGGATGTTGGAATGTTCAAATGTTATTAGACAATGATTGTCTGAAATCTTGTCCGGAGAGAAGATCCACACTTGTTGCAAAAGAGTTACAGCGATATGGAAAGGAGAATTTCATAGAGATATGGAAAGGAGAATTTCATAGAGAAATCTGCCGAATATCATTTCTTTTTGAGCGGTAGAGAAGAGACCTATAAGAGAGAATCAGGAATGGGATTTGCTATCAAAACCACTCTGGCTTCAAAACTTGAGGGACTACCATATGCTCATTCGGATTGTTTAATGTCTTTAAGGCTGCCATTAAGAAAAGGTCACTATACAACACTTATAAGTGCATATGCTCCAACTATGAATTCATCAGAGGATGATAAACTTGCCTTCTATCTATCACTTACAGAGGTTATACGTAATATCCCTCATGATGACAAAGTTGTCATTTTAGAAGATTTTAATGCTCGCATTGGTGCAGATTGGGAGACTTGGGGTGACCTAGGAAAACATGGGATTGGGAGTTCCAACAGTAATGGATTGCTACTGTTACAAATGTGCGTAGAAATGGATTTGTGTTTCATGAATACAAAGTTTCGACTAAAGAATAAGTATAAAACGACATGGATGCACCCTGGTTCTAAGAAATGGCATCTTATAGATTACATCTTCACCAGGAAACGAAATACGAGGTACTTTGCTATTGTACGAGTGATGTGTGGTGCAGAGTGCTGGACTGATCATAGGCTTTTGCATGCCAAGGTGAATTTTGTTGTCAAGCCTAAGGTTAGAGCAAATAATGTCAAATTACCTAAACGGATTGATGTGAATAAACTGAAGAGTCTATCAGTACTCAGTGAGTTTTGTGAGTGAGATAAATAATTTGTCCTGTGATGGAAGCTGGAAGTCATTCAAAGAAAGAGTGTACGAGATTTGTAGTAATATTCTTCGCTTTGTGTTAAAAAACACCAAGATTGGTTTGACGATAATGATGAAAAAGTTAATCTTATCTTAGAGGAGAAGTGAAAGGCATTTAACATGTTGCAAAATGTTGACATGTCAACGAACAGGACAGTGGCTACATATTTCAAGGCAGTAAAAGCAACAGTGCAGAGGAAGCTACAGATGATGCAGGAAACTTGGAGGAGTGGTAGATGTGATGAAATCCGAGAAGCTTCAAATGCTAACAATTCCAAACTTTTTACTCTCTGGTATGGATGGACTAGGTGCAGAGATATATCAATATGGTGGTGGTCATCTTTGTGCAATGTTGACAGATGTGATTCAGAGGGTTTGGCAAAGTGAAGAGGTTCCTCCGGATTGGCATGATGCAACTATTGAGATATTATATAAATCTAAAGGTGGAAAGGATGTCTGTGATAGTTATCGCGGCATCGGTCTGTTAGCTGTTGCTGGAAAGGTCCTCTGTAAAGTAATGTTGGACAGATTGCTTCTGCATATTGCTGATGAGGTTCTACCAGAATCACAATGTGGGTTTAGGGATAGTAGGAGTACTATTGATATATTTTTGGCTAGACATTTGCAAGAGAAGTGCATCAAACAGGATATGGACTTATACTAGGTTATCATTGACCTAACAAAAGCATTTGATTCTATCAATTGACTGTGATAGATGGAGGAAGATAGTGCATGATGTTTGTTCAAGGTTTGAGAGGGAGAGAGTGAAATATGAGAGAATTAGGATGGAGCTTAGAAGGGGGGAATCTGTGGAAAGTGAGAGAGTGTTGCTTTTTATATGTGGGGTTTGTGGGCGGAGGCGTTTGTTGTGCAGGCCTGGTGAGCCATCAAAATTCTCAGAAGTCAACCCATGATAAACAATGATGTGGCTATTAAAATTCGTAACAAAACGTGTGTAAAATGTGGAAGGGTGTGTCTCTCAGTTGGAGGTCTAAAAAGACATGTTAAGAGAGTGCATATGGTGGCACCTGTTTCACTTGCCAGCCAGCACAGTTATCTTGTATCTAAGAAAATGTGTAAAAGCTTGGCTGGGCTTAAAAGGCCATCACAT
>NW_026337168.1:0-957 GCF_001194135.2 Octopus bimaculoides | reverse complement strand
ATATATATATATATATATATATATATATATATATATATATATATATATATATAGTTATGTATGTATTTATTGCTATGTAGATATATATATATATATAGTCATGTATATATAGAAATATATATGTATGTGTATATATATATAGGTATGTATGGATATAAATAAATATATATTCAAAATACCTCAAATTAACGGAGTTTCTACCTCGTAAACAGGAGTTACACCAAAGTTATTTTGTGAACTTTGCTACCCTGGTATGTATTAACCAATTTATTTTGTCAGAGTTAATTGTTAACTAAGAGAAAAGAGAAAGTCCAGACAGGTTATACAAGAAAGGGACAAAACATCCAGATAGACGATACAAAGAAAACAAGGACAGGTCATTTGGAGGTTTTTTTCCTCAGTTGAGATCCAGATTATCCTTGCAATTTCAGCTGGTTATTCTAGATATTGCTCCAATCTTGTCAGCCCCAAGGAAAAACTAAGCTAACAGCATTAGATTCCTTGGAATAAAGCACCGAATGTATACAAAAACAAGGACGGAAAAAATGAACAATGTTACACAAATACAATAAAAATAATAACAGGACATAACAACAGATGTCTTTCGACTAAGGAAATAAAACCTTACAGCAGGGATACAAGTTTTCACAGGCACAGGGAGGAATAAGAATGTTGCACGCAAAACGGCCGGCCAAGAAAGAAAGATCAGGCTTGGCCGAACACTGGTCACGTGGGAAGAGAAGAGAGAGAGGTAGAGGCAGAGGGACAGAAGAATTAAGGAGGGGCGAGAAAAAATGACAGGGACACAGTGAAGTGAAAAGTGGAGGGAAAGTGAGCAAGAAGAGAGGGCAAGGAAATGTAAACGAAGGGGAACAAAAGAACGAACAGTGGAATGAAAGAATAAGGATGAAGGGGCTGATAGACAGAAATAGTCATACAAGATTTAGAAAAATGTAT
>NW_026337167.1:365-475 GCF_001194135.2 Octopus bimaculoides | reverse complement strand
AGCTGAAGGGAAGATCGTTTGTACAGCTAAACGGGAGATCGTTTGTATAGATGAAGTAACATCGTTTGTATAGCTAAAGGGAAGATCGTTTATATAGCCAAAGAACACAT
>NW_026337167.1:0-123 GCF_001194135.2 Octopus bimaculoides | reverse complement strand
ATCGTTTGTATAGCTAAAGAAAAGATCGTTTGTATAGCTAAAGGGAAGATTGTTTGTATAGCCAAAGGAAAGTTCGGTTGTATAGCTAAAGGAAAGATCGTTTTTATAGCCAAAGGAAAGATC
>NW_026337166.1:0-277 GCF_001194135.2 Octopus bimaculoides | reverse complement strand
CAAATATCTACACACGTATGCACACACACTCAACCATGCCGATGTATGCATATAATGATCATATTAATTTTGGTATGATATACACATTAGTAAATCTAAGTGCACATACTTTTATGCATACGTATGTGTGTATGAACAAGCGATGATATATATATACGTACGTGTGAGAGTAAACTTATGAACAACAATTTTCATTTGTATTTGTTCATAATGGCTACATTATTGCTGAAGGTGTCATACGAATCTATCCTTGAATATGAATATGTATATATGTGCA
>NW_026337165.1:0-234 GCF_001194135.2 Octopus bimaculoides | reverse complement strand
TCTTAGGTAGAGCCTGTCTATATCACTATTCCTGTGGATATTTCTGGTAATGAGGATTTAATGTCTATGGTATGGGTTTCTTCTAAAGATCAATCACGTATCTCAAGTGTTGGAAGCAGCGTAGTTGTTGTAATTTCATTGTGGGATATTGTCCCCCTGCACAATTTTTCAAAGTATAGCATACTGTATATATGAGTGTGTGTGTGTGTGTGTGTGTGTGTGTGTGTGTGTGTG
>NW_026337164.1:0-231 GCF_001194135.2 Octopus bimaculoides | reverse complement strand
ATCTACAGACTTATTATACTGCTGCTCTCTATCCCTCCTCTATTGCCACTTATAACCTCTTCCTCCTCCTTCCTGAGCTACTTCTTTTACCTCCCCCCCTTCCCAAACTGATATTTATCATTGATCACACCTCTAACCTAGTTTCATTCATTACATTCACTTCTCCTCCCATCTCTAACCATTTGTCACTCTTCACTCACACTCAATGAACTTATCCACACCACTCTCCAA
>NW_026337163.1:0-274 GCF_001194135.2 Octopus bimaculoides | reverse complement strand
ATATTCCAGAGTTGAGAGGAAGTTAAAGTAATATAAGAAGAATAAAATTACAGAAAAGCAAATGTATAGTTAGGGTGAACAGAAACATCAATATTGTGAAACTATTGGAAAAAGTAGTTATATAAATATATCAAATAAAGCGAAAATATGTTGTTGTTGTTGGCACTCCGTCGCTTACGACGTCGAGGGTTCCAGTCGATCCGATCAACGTAACAGCCTGCTCATGTAATTAACGTGCAAGTGGCTTAGCACTCCACAGACACGTGTACCCTTA
>NW_026337162.1:0-251 GCF_001194135.2 Octopus bimaculoides | reverse complement strand
CTATCTATCTATCTATCTATCTATCTATCTATCTACTTCTCTGTCTGTCTGTCTGTCTGCCTGTTTATCTGTTTTTTACATATAGATAATATATATTGTATATAAATTATACTCACATACATAGATATACAATATATTCTACAGTATATAAACATTAAAATTGCATAATGTACAAACATTATAGTTGTGTTCACGCACAAGCACACGCACATACATACACACATATGTATATGTGCATATATATATATATA
>NW_026337161.1:0-279 GCF_001194135.2 Octopus bimaculoides | reverse complement strand
TGTGCATCTGAATGTATGTACATATATTTCATATATATGCATGTATGAGTGTACGTGTCTGCGTGTGAGTGTATGTGTGCGTGTATGTGTGTATGTATGGAAACATTCAGTGATGTATAGTATATCGGTGTATAAGTGATTGTATAAGTATGAGCTAATGGATAAATGTATTTTGCGTAATGGTACAGTTTGGCATGTGCAGAATAACATTTGAAACTGAATAAATAATCAGACAACGTGCACATTGCAGCTCATGTCGAACGTGATAACACACTCATA
>NW_026337160.1:0-435 GCF_001194135.2 Octopus bimaculoides | reverse complement strand
ATCACAACACTCTTGTTTGCAAAGGTGGTGGCGGTGGTGGTGGTAGTGGTGGTGATGACGGTGTTTATGATAGTGATGGTGTTGGTGGAGCTTCGACGACGGTGGCGTGGGTGGAGGAGTGGTTGTTAAGCGTTAGGTTTGGGTGGAGGCTAAGGGGAGAGGAACAACAATATTTGGGGGGGAGGGGGTTAATTTTTTTTATTATGTTCGTGTTATGTTGTTGGCCAATTCTATGATATTGTGTCATAGCAGCGTGGCGCCATCTGGTGCTCAAGTGTTGACATTGCAATCTGAGTACATGACGTCACAAGAGCAGCAGCAGCAGCAGTAGCAGCAGTATGAAGGAATAACAACAACAATAATAATAACAAAACAACAATAAAAATTAAAACGACAACAAATACAACAAAAACAACAATGACGATAAAAACAAAA
>NW_026337159.1:0-545 GCF_001194135.2 Octopus bimaculoides | reverse complement strand
TTTGAGATTTCAATTATGTGATTGTTTATTTTTAAAATGACACAATTAGGCAGCTATGAATGACCATATCTGACTAGTTTAAACATAAAACAGGTAGAATATTTTGGCCAGATATGGCCGGTTTAAGCACTAAAGGGTTAATACCATATCTGTTTTGTGCTTATTTTATATATTTGAAAAAAAAATGAATAAAATTGGATTTTATCATAATTTTTCCACTTTAACAATTAAATGTTTACGAAAGGTAAAACATCTAATTACCTTTCAGTAAACTATTAAAATGGGGAAAAATCATCAGAAAAGCCATTTCTATTCATTTTTTTCAAATATATCATACTGTACCAAGGACTTTCTATTTCTTATTCTAATATAGTGTGTGTGAAGATTTAAGTGAGGGATGATTGGTTCAATCAGGGGGGGACAGTAGCAAACAAGGCGGAGTGGGAGAAAAATGGTTATGATAAAAGAAACGAGGAAGGAGAGGGTATGAAGCAGTGGAAGTGGAGGCGCAATGGCCCAGTGGTTAGGGCAGCGGACTCGCGGTC
>NW_026337158.1:0-282 GCF_001194135.2 Octopus bimaculoides | reverse complement strand
TATTCTTATAAAATTAATGTGGGATATAGAATATGGAATATTTAATATAATATAGATAGTAAAATGAAATGAAGTGTTGAATGTCTTATTGAATATATGAAATATTGAGTATTGAATATAGAGAATTAAATATATAAAGGCTAATACGTACTTTCATGCCTATTGGCATTCATCAGGCCTCGTCTAACAGACTGTAACAGACTGGCTGTTTATGGAATGCGTGAAACTTTTATGATATTTCCATTCCATAAACTTTACAGCCTGAATGAAATTGAGAGAAAA
>NW_026337157.1:0-312 GCF_001194135.2 Octopus bimaculoides | reverse complement strand
GGTCGAGAGGGGACTTTACCCCAGCCACAGATCTGGTCGGTGGCTCTCAGTAGGTTGTCCCACAGAAATCTCCAATTGTCTTCCACGTTGTCTGATGCTATATCCCCTTCTATTTCGTCAAATGCTTCGAGTAACATGTCTCTAAATCTTCGTCCATTTGCAGAGTCTTTAAGCTTGCACACCCTTCTCCTCCAAGCCAGTCTAATTCTGGGCACCCATTTTGCCTTGATCCCGAAGTCTCTAACTACTAATCTGTGTTGGCGGGTACATTCTTCGCCAGGGAAGGTTTTGGCATTTATAAGCCACCCTCTT
>NW_026337156.1:0-477 GCF_001194135.2 Octopus bimaculoides | reverse complement strand
ATTCTATCTTTATATGAGATGTAAAGAAACAGTAGTAAACTTATCTGACAATATGTTGAAGTTTTTGGTACCAGTTTTTTACTCACATTTTTGAGAAATGAAATCGAAAATCATTTTTTAGTGCCATATTGTATCTTTCCTTATGTTTATTAAATATCTCTTCATTAGAGGAGAGGTTTGAAATTCTTTTATTTATATTTAGTAGTAGTGCTTTTTTTTATTTGTGGAGTATAGTTACTAGAACTATTTATATATCTTAAAGTTTTCTTTTACATATGGCTCATGTAGTCCGGTATTTAGGTTACAATTTACATCCAAATAATTTATATAATAGTTTTCATTTTCAATAGTTATAGATAGGCCAAACCTATTAAAGAATCTATGTAGGTGCTTTTTAAGTCGTTCAAGACGCCTATTCGAAAGATTCTCAACCAAAAATAGTGTGTCATCTCTATAGAGACCTCCAGTTAATTCAGG
>NW_026337155.1:0-336 GCF_001194135.2 Octopus bimaculoides | reverse complement strand
CCCTGTTTATAATTATACCATATGTTACATATTTATTATATCTTACCTTGATACCTTGTGGACTAAGATCCCCGTTGACAGGCCCCTGGTATTTGTAGAATGTTAAACACTTTTGGTATGCCTATTAAGAACTCCTTTATAGAGTAACTGTTGCATTTGTTTTGAGTATATAAATAGTTTGGCTGCTTGTTTCTCTGGAGACTTTCAGAATGATGCAGACGCCACTGATAGGAACACAATAAGGTTCGAAAATCGATTAAGGTTGCTCATCATTTTTATTAGTCTGTGGCGAAACGGCTAAAAATTCGCCCTGTTTATAATTATACCATATGTTAC
>NW_026337154.1:0-222 GCF_001194135.2 Octopus bimaculoides | reverse complement strand
AGAGAGAGAGAGTTACTTACTGTCCGAAAGTTCTTGGTTCTTCGCCTCAGTCTTCTCTCAGAAGGTCTTTGTACAGTTTTTTTTTATGAATATTTCTGGAATCTCCCTACTGCATCCGGGTAGAGAGATTTCAGTGTATTGTATGTGCTACGTGTTACGTGTATCATTTTGATGTTGTGGTGGTGTTGTGCGTGGGTGATTGCTTGTTTTCGTGTCATTTTC
>NW_026337153.1:0-267 GCF_001194135.2 Octopus bimaculoides | reverse complement strand
CAACCATGCTGGAGCATCGCCGTGAAAGGTTTTTAGTCAATGAAATCGATCCCAGACTCTATTTTTTAAAGTCCAGTACTTATTCTATCGGATTCTTTTGCCGAATTGCTAAGGTACGGGGACATGAACACACCAATACCGGTTGTCAAGCAGTGATGTGGGGGACAAACACAGATCCAAAGACATACAGACACTGAAATGTGTACATATAGGCGCAGCATGACTGTGTGGTAAGAAGCTTGCTTCCCAACCACATGGTTCCGGGTT
>NW_026337152.1:0-559 GCF_001194135.2 Octopus bimaculoides | reverse complement strand
CCGTGAGGAATCTAGGAAAGACGACAGGAATTTTGCATGTTGGTACACAGGAAAACAGGTAGGTTTTAGTGTGTGGACAGGGAATGTGACTGAACATTTTTTATGATGATGGTATTAATGCAGTCGCTACAGATATCTACGCTGTTCTTGCTGCTTTTGCTGCTACTGTTACTGCTGCTGCTGCTACTACTACTACTACTACTACTACTACTACTACTACTACTACTACTACTACTACTACTACTACTACTACTACTTCTACTACTTCTACTACTACTGTAATTTTCCTCAATCGGACATCAGTCTTAAATATTCTTTTATATGTTGGTGTCACTGGACTATGGTCACTGCGGGGCACTGCTTTGAAGGATTTAGTCGAGTAAATCGAATAGCTTAGGTACGTAGATGCTTTCAATCTGGTTCTTAATCTATCAGTTTCTTTTGTCGAAACATTAAGTTACAGAGACGTAAGCAAACTAATTCTTATACATATATATTGATATATATACATATATATATATATGATTAATAAATTCAAAAAAGGATAAAAATCTTTTAC
>NW_026337151.1:0-209 GCF_001194135.2 Octopus bimaculoides | reverse complement strand
TTGATAATTTATCGTACATTATAGTATAATATTAGGTCTTAAGGCAGGCCGTATCAATGTATAATTTACTAATAGCAGCTGTGGTTTTTGCAATAGCTTCTAGAGATAGTATAATATAGATTTCCATTGTAATAGAGGATAGTTTATAACTTATTAATAATAATATTGATAATATTATGAGGGGTTGTCTCCCCTTAACGGACCTTTAT
>NW_026337150.1:10751-11511 GCF_001194135.2 Octopus bimaculoides | reverse complement strand
TATATATACATATATACATATAGATATATGCAGATATAAGTTTGTGTATAATACACATTTGTGACGCCTCAGTATCGTCATGTTAACGGTCTTTCATAAAAAAATATATATACACACACGCACATACATACATACATACATACATACACATACATACACATACACATACATACATACACACATGCATATATAAGTCCAACGAATAGTACAAAAGATGGAAAAATATTAAAACATCAACGAAAGAATATATTCAATATATTTGATTTATGTCCCCTTATGTTCATGATAATATTATTGGAAAGCTAGTTCATTTGACCAATGATATAGGTGGCCTCTTGAGAACTAATTATGTTAGCCTACATCTGTTTAATTTACTGTATATATATATATATATATATATATATATATATATATATATATATATATATATATATATATTACATGTGTATATATGTATTATATATATTAATATATATGTATGTATTTATGAATATTTATATCTCTAAGCGTATACACGCACTCGTGATGATGTAAATTTGTGTGTTAAACGGTATACACACTCGCACAGACAATACGTGTTATGCTACTTATACTTATTAATGCGTAGACGCAAACATACATATATACAAAGGTGTATATGTGTATATATATATATATATATATATGTGTGTATATGCATATATGTCTATATGTATATATGTATATACATACAAGTAGATGTTTTAATATATATATATATATATATATATATATATATATA
>NW_026337150.1:8266-8977 GCF_001194135.2 Octopus bimaculoides | reverse complement strand
TATATATATATATATATATATGTACATATATATATATATGCTGCGCCCTTCCTCACACTCTCCTCTTTCGCTTTCCTGTTTTCCCCCCACATCCCCGTCACTTTTCTTCCCACTCCCCAACTCTCAGTGGACATTTATCTTCTCATACAACCACCCGAAGGGCTCTGATAATACAGAAATACCACCATATTCTTCCAACCATTTCTCTCCCACTCCAACCCTTATTCTCGAGTTGTGTTTTAGTAAAATCTCGCTATTTAGTACATCTGCTCTCATTTCGGATGTTTGTCGGTTCTACGGCGATCATAGACGCGAAGCTTTTCCAAATATTTATTCAATTCTGTTTAAACCTATTCTGTGTCGGTCTCCCCGGTTTTCAGACAAGATACTGGAAGGCCCTGGGCGTTTGAAACTTAGACACTTCCAGTATCATGTCTCAATGTATAGTTCAGAATCTTTGATGTCCTACAGCTTAAAGAACGCTACAGTTCGCCCCATCGCCGTGGCATAGTTTCGTACGAACTTCTCTAATATTTGATAAAAACCTTCATATATACACACACGCACATACACACGTTCTTTGATTCATGTACTTGTTTTAGTCAGTTGACAGCGGCCAAGCTGGAGCACCGCCTTTAACCGAAGAAATCGCCCCCCCTCGATCTTATTCTTATTAAGCCTAGTACTTATTCTATCAGTCTCATTTACCAA
>NW_026337150.1:6329-7877 GCF_001194135.2 Octopus bimaculoides | reverse complement strand
GTTTGGGGAGAGCCATTCCATTTTGATACATTATTAATTAACACACACACCGGTTCAAATTACACTCATTTACTTATTTATTGCTTTTATTTTCTAAAAATTTCGTTGCTTCTTGCAATCACTTCGATAGTTGTCGACTCTGTCCGGTATCGAAGCTGCGTTCTTTTTCTTTGTGCGCATGTGTGTGCATTAGTGTGTGCATTTAGTTTGCAAAAACGAAGTATATATATACATATATATATATACATATAGGCGCAGGAGTGGCTGTGTGGTAAGTAGCTTGCTTACGAACCACATGGTTCCAGGTTCAGTCCCACTTCGTGGAATCTTGGGCAAGTGTCTCTACTACAGCCTCGGGCCGACCAAAGCCTTGTGAGTGTATTTGGTAGGAGGAAACTGAAAGAAGCCCGTCGTATATATGTAAATATATATATATATGCATGCGTGTGTATATGTTTGTGTGTCTGTGTTTGTCCCCCCCCCCAACATCGCTTGGCAACCGATGCTGGCGTGTTTACGTCCCCGTAACTTAGTGGTTCGGCAAAAGTAACCGATAGAATAAGTTACTAGGCCTACAAAGAATAAGTCCTGAGGTCGATTTGCTCGACTAAAGGCGGTGCTCCAGCATGACCACAGTCCTAGATACACTATGCTTGAATAAAAGATGGGATGGTCACATCTGGAACATCTTTGATCATAGGACTGTCTCGATCAGGACTGTCTCGATCAGGACTGGCCTTGGGCTAAACAACAACAACAACAATAACAACAACTATAGCCACAAACACTATACATTAGATAATGTAGTCCTTGATAAGTTATGCCTCAATAAAAGTGATGTAAAGCGAGAATAGGCGACTGACTTTTGAGGAAGGCAGGAAAGCAATAAAAACACCAAAAAGAAATGGAATGGGAGATTCAAGGTGAAATGTGTCTGCGTCTTTGCGTATGTGTGTTTGACCGTGTGTCTGTTTACGAGTGTGTGACTGTGTGAATGTGTATCGCATTCCCCAAGTCGGAGTATATGTGTGAGTGAATGTGTATTTGTGTGTTTGTACGTGTTTGTACGTGTGTATGTGTG
Organism: Octopus bimaculoides; assembly: GCF_001194135.2. Classification (NCBI taxonomy): domain Eukaryota; kingdom Metazoa; phylum Mollusca; class Cephalopoda; order Octopoda; family Octopodidae; genus Octopus; species Octopus bimaculoides. The sequence continues at coordinate 6,796 of NW_026337150.1, read as the reverse complement.
TGTGTATCTGACTTTTGAATGTGTCTGTGCGTGTGTTTTGAAGGGCGTGTGTATATGTTTGTGTGTGTGTATGTGACTTGAATGTGAGTATGCGTGTGTTTTGAAGGGCGTGTGTATGCGTTTGTGTGTGTATAAGAGTGTGTATGGGACTTGTGAATGTATGTGTGTACGCATGTGTTGGAAGGCGTGTGTATATGTGTGTGTGTATTTGACTTGTGAATGTATGTGCGTGCGTAAGTGTGTGTATGTGTATGTATGTGAGATGGAGAGTGTGTGCATGTGTTAGTGTGTATATATGTATGTGAGTGCGTGTATGTGTGTGTATGCGAATTGTGAATGCACGTATGTGTTTGAGTATGTGTGTGTGAGATGGAGGGTGTGTGTATGTGTTTGTATATGTGTGAATGCATATATGTGCATGTATGTGAATTGTAAACATATGTATGTGTAAGCGCGTGTAGTGTGTA
>NW_026337150.1:4030-5189 GCF_001194135.2 Octopus bimaculoides | reverse complement strand
ATATATGGGTGTGTATGTAAACATGACGGGTCTCCACGCAGTTTCTGCTTATGCTACTACTACTACTATTAGTATTACTAACCATATGAGCATAGCTAAGAGAACACACAGCCCAGTTTACCTGTGAATTCAGTGAGATTTTAAACAGATAAAACTTGGATAAAGGCCTTTCATTTCTGTCTTTCATGAATAATGTACTGAATAATGTAATATGGAAGGCCACCAGGAGCGTCATTCTTCTTGCTGGACTTCAACGATTGGCAATTTTCCAAGGCTGTCCTTTCATCTGTAGAATAACTTACGATCGTGGTGGTCCAATAACAGAATTGCTTACCATATTTTCGCATCGTTATCCTGCATTTCTCCATCGCAATCTCAAAGCCTTTTGTGAAGTGGGAGAATGGTTTGCACGCCGGGCGAAATGTCACTGACCTCGTTACGTTCTAAGTTCAAATTCCACCGATGTTGGGCTTTGCCTTTAACCCTTTCGAAATCGGTAAAACAAGCACCAGTTGAACACGAGCGTCGATATAATCAACTACCCCGTTCCACCCCACCCCACCAAATTTCGGGCCTTCCTTTCTATATTAGATTAGGAAGAATTATTCTTGAGCTGGCAGAATCGTTAGCGCACCGGCCGAAATGCTTCGTGCTATTTCATACACCTTGACGTTCTGAGTTCACATTCCGCCGAGGTCAACTTTGCCTTTTCTTTATTTTGGGATCGATAAATTAAGTAGCAGTCAAGTGTTGAGGTCGGTATAATTGACTTACCCTTTCCCCTAAATTTCAGGCCTACTGCCTAAAGTAGAAAGAATTATTATTATTTTATGTTTGACTTTTGTTTTGCATTTGTACAAGTTGGATCCAAGTCTCACCCAGAGACCTCAAGAGACAACAAGTTAGAAGTTCATGTAGGTGTTATGCCTAGGGTACCATATATTTGGATTTGTACAGTTTTGTTCTAGTGAATGTTTAAGAAACCATAAGAAAATTATGTGTTTGCTTTAAAATTTGAGATCACATAGACAGTATTTTACGTAGGATATGGGCAGTTCCCATGAGCACTATCTTTTGAACTTCAGCCATTTTGGGGTTTCCTGGTTTCTGAGCTAGGTAGTAATCAGCCCGTTTCGCTGTCATTCCCAGGGCACCTATG
>NW_026337150.1:0-1094 GCF_001194135.2 Octopus bimaculoides | reverse complement strand
AAAAAAAAAAAAAAAAAACACGACAACGAAACAAAGATTCTTCTGATGCGCGATGGCGGCCGATAAATTTTTCAGGCAAAGAATTAAGATTGATTGCCTCCAAGTCCCGATGTCTTGATCTGAACTAATTTAACGCTGACTCACCCAACATCTCTATCAATTATACACGGAATGATGGGATAGCGAACCACCAAACGGACCAATCGTTATAGAACAGCATTTCTCGTAATGCAATCATTTCGTTGCTAGAATCTCCGCTGTTCATTCGCGAAATAAAATCACTTTTATTTTATTTAAATTTATTTAAATTGTGTTTCGATCTTATTTATTTAAATTTCGTTTATATTCATATGTTTTTGTCGTGTTCGTTTTTCGGTTATTCATATTTGGTTTTTTTCTTTTTTTTTTGTTCAGTTTCTGTGTGTAAATGGCCATAAATGGCGTAAACGTTGTGGGAATATGTAAAGAATATGATAAGGGCGATTAGGCTTTCTCTGTTTTAATATGTGTATACACATAGATACACACACACATATACATACATACATACATACATACATACATACATACATATATACATACATAGGCGCAGGAGTGGCTGTGTGGTAAGTAGCTTGCTTACCAACCACATGGCTCCGGGTTCAGTCCCACTGCGTGGCACCTTCGGCAAGTGTCTTCTACTATAGCTTCGGCCGACCAGAGCCTTGTGAGTGGATTTGGTAGACGGAAACTGAAAGAAGCCCGCCGTATATATATGTATTTATATATGTATGTGTGTGTATATGTTCGTGTGTCTGTGTTTGTCCCCTATGTCTACGTTCCCTAACTTAGCGGTTCGGCAAAAAGAGACCGATAGAATAAGTACTAGGCTTACAACGAATAAGTCCTGGGGTCGATTTGTTCGACTAAAGGCGGTGCTCCAGCATGGCCTCAGTCAGATGACGGAAAAACAAGTAAAAGAGTAAAAGAGTAAAAGAGATACATACATACATACATACATTCATAATACATACATATATACACACGTACATATATGCATAAATATATACCCACATACATAATATTTACACACACATGCACACATGTATATATAT
>NW_026337149.1:0-290 GCF_001194135.2 Octopus bimaculoides | reverse complement strand
GATTTCATTATTCTCTTTAACCCGGGCAACGCCGGGTATTTCTGCTATTACATCTCTAAATCTCTGTCCATTTGTACCCTACAACATAGACTAGTTGTATTTACTAATTAATCTTCATTCTAGACTATTAACTCACATTTGATATAAAATATGTTTTATTATACTAGGTATATTTTACACTAAATTATTATATTTAATATAATTTCTATATTTATTTAGATATATTATAAGATTTGATATTTTCTAATTTAATCATTAAAATTTCCTTAGCTAGAGCATTTTCAATATAT
>NW_026337148.1:0-435 GCF_001194135.2 Octopus bimaculoides | reverse complement strand
AAAAGTTTTTTTTTTTGTTGTTATTTTTTTTTAAAGATATTTCCTTAAATATTCCCTCATCAATATCAAATCTGCAACAAATAATTATTTTAGGGTTTCTTCCAAACCATCACATATTCTGCATTAATAGATTCTGTACTATGTCTTCTTCTTCTTCTTCTTCTTCTTCTTCCTTTCCATCCTCCTCCACCTCCACTATTGATATTTTTTCTAAATGCTAGGGAGCTACTTTCATAATTATCTCCCTTTCTTGTATTACTCTTTATTCTCTATTGAGTACATAGTTGCACTGTCTTCATATATTCTGACAACTATCTTCTGTTGTTAAGAACACTCAGCTGCTCTTCTTTCACCTCACCATCTTCCTCCTGTTGAACAATTGTTTGGCATATGTCTATCTATCTATCTATCTATCTATCTATCTATCTATCTATC
>NW_026337147.1:0-854 GCF_001194135.2 Octopus bimaculoides | reverse complement strand
ATATATATATATATATATATATATGTATGTATTTGATATATAAAGCAAATATGAAATTAAGTAAATACATTAATTTATATTTGAAGCTTTTTTCATATCTAATACTGAATCATTTTTCTTTATCGGATTTTGGTGCACTTTAGCCCCAATTCAACTTTCATCAACTACACCCATCATCAAAGATTTTGCCAAGATGATCATCCAATCTTTTCCTTAAGTTCAGTGCATCAAGATATACATCTTACACTGTATAAATCATTTTGCTTTTGTTTTTATTATTGTTTTTTCACATGGATGTATTTGATTTTAGGAGAAACTAACTGTTATTTCTGGCAAGTCAAATGACAATGGAGAGGTTCATTGTTAAGCTCTTTATCCAATGTTTATTGGCCAAATATGTAATTTGAACCTGTGAGTTTCTGCATGGCATGTCATTACATTGATGCTAAATCCATCCCTATCTTTTTTATGTGTAAGCTGTGTGCATGGACTATTATGATCTCTGCATATAAGTATCTATGCTGTTTGCATATGCATTTCTAAAGGGACATGCCTATTATGTATAGAGATAAATAGATAGAAAGATAGGTAAATAGATATATACATATATGCATACACACACATACACATGCACACACACACACACACATGAGGGACTGTTGAAAAGTTCCTGGCTTGAAGGGTAGCGCAAAAGGCTTGGCTGGAGGCTCAACCATCCGAGTTCATTTACAAGGAAATATAAAAACTCAAATGCATTTCTAAGGTAGTCCTGCATTCGTACACACACAGAGACATGTGCATGTGTGTGTTTGTATGTGTGCGTGTATATATATATATATATATATATATATATA
>NW_026337146.1:0-357 GCF_001194135.2 Octopus bimaculoides | reverse complement strand
AGTCGAAAACACAAATAACTGTACTGGGAACAATGTGGTTGAATGTATCTCAGAAGTCATAGCATAGTCAAAGCATAGTCACAGCCAAATGATCAATGGATGATGCCAGTAGAAAAAACATTTAAGTATTTATACCTCTACATATACACCCATACATGCACACACACACATACATAGGTATACGTACGCACGTACATATATACACACACATATATATATATGTATATACACACATAAGCCGAAAGATAGATAAAAAGATAAATAAATGAATTCTTGTTCTTGATAATATTCTTTCTCAAACTTCATTTTCTTTTTCATCATCATCATCATCATCATCATCATCATCATCATCATCAT
>NW_026337145.1:0-332 GCF_001194135.2 Octopus bimaculoides | reverse complement strand
TGTGGAGACAGCCAAAAGAAGTATTTGACCCAGACTGCCTCCTTCCAACTATTAAAAATGGAGGAGGATCTGTGATGATCTTGGAAATCCGCCGGCCCAATGGTTTCCCTTCATGGCAGAATTAATAGTCAAGACTATTTAAGCATTTTATCTGATCAAATTAATCCTATGGCTGCGGAACTGTTTCCGGAGGGAAACGCAATCTTTCAGGATGATAATGCATCAATTCACTCAGCTAAAGTTGTTACTGAATGGCACGAGGAACATTCTAGTGAAGTAGAGCATCTTATCTGGCCACCACAGTCCCCAGATCTCAATATTATTGAAAATTT
>NW_026337144.1:0-474 GCF_001194135.2 Octopus bimaculoides | reverse complement strand
AGGGGCTTTCAGCGGTTACATATTTCCCTGCTTTGCATGCATTTAATTTTTGGGGTTGCTTTTGATCTTTTTCTTTTACTTCCTGTGGCTATTTGCCATTCTGTAGAACTTTCATCGTTAGACGAAATGTCTGACGAATCAGAAGGGGGTAAAGGCAAAGCATTTGGTTCTATTCGTGTGTTTGTTGATGGTGTTGTGGTGTGTGGTGTGTGTGTGTTGTTGGGGAATTGGGAGTAGTATTGGTCTTTTCTTCGTTCTCAGTGGTTGTCTTCTTGGTTGTTGTTCTTGGTGTTGGTGTTGGTCTGTCCTTAGTTGTTGGTGGTGGTGTTGTTTCTGTTTTTGACTCAGGTGGTGGTGTTGTTTGGTTGGGTTGGTTTGTTCGTTGTTACCTTTCTTTTATTTTCGCATATAGCTGCTTGATCAGTTGTGCATGCGGTGGTGTGGGTAATAATGCTGGTGTTTTGGGTTTTTGGT
>NW_026337143.1:0-384 GCF_001194135.2 Octopus bimaculoides | reverse complement strand
TGACCGCGAGTCCACTGCCCTAACCACTGGGCCATTGCGCCTCCACGGAAACAATATATCTAAACAAATATAAGATAGGAAAACCTAAGCTGTATCATCATAAACAGATCTTAAGCTATATAAAACAAGTGGACAGTAGAGAAAGGGACAATTTAGCATTTCAATTGATATTTTAAACACAGTTTAGCTTTCAAAGATATAAAAGTTTTGCATGTTCAATATTAAGAAATTTCTTGTCAAAACAATAACTTTGATTGGGAACATCACAGCAGTTTGAACTAATTATCTTACATGACAGAATGGGGTTCTTATCATTTGTAATGAATCAATGTACCATACTTCAACTATTTTACTGAAAACGTCTGACGTTAAATGTGAGTAAAT
>NW_026337142.1:0-313 GCF_001194135.2 Octopus bimaculoides | reverse complement strand
TATGTATATTTATATACTTTATAATTTTAATTTCGCGAATGCGCAATGATTGTCTTTGATTTCTTCGATTACAGAGTAAAGTAGAATTAGTTGAGTACCGTCTGTGACAATAACAGCACAATGACGCAATTCCGTCTGCCTGAAATTTGGAAATGACGTTTTGTACTGCTTGGCATTCGTACCGGAAGCTCCAATAAGAACATTTTCGAGTGTTCGTGTGTCAATCTGTGAAAAGGAAAAGATACATGGGTGTGCGCCCGCAGGTGTATGTCCGTATGCATATATGCATATACGTGTCTGTGCGCGTGTGTGT
>NW_026337141.1:0-361 GCF_001194135.2 Octopus bimaculoides | reverse complement strand
ACACTCACACACATACACACACATACACACACACACATATATATATATATGCATGTATTTATATACATTTGCATATCTACGCATATAACTTTATCAATCTTATACATCGAAGCTTTCATCATTTATTAAATTTTCTTCCTTTCCATCAATATATATACACGTATATACACATACACAAATGTATAAATATATACACATATATGCATATTTATACATATATCCACATACACACACACACACACACTCATACATATGCATATATGCATACACACGCGCGCGCGCACACACTGACACGCATATATATATATACATATATGCATATTTATATACACATATATATACACACATAAAGGCATATTTA
>NW_026337140.1:0-676 GCF_001194135.2 Octopus bimaculoides | reverse complement strand
TATATATATATATATATCTGTAATATATATGCATGATGTATAGGGAGGTGGATGTGCGTTTGTGTATATGTTAAACATTTTTTCCTTTATGTCTGTGTCTATGCATAGGTTTCTGCTTATCTATATAAACAACCTTGTTTGCGTACACACATTCATCCATTTAAATATATATGTACATATTCATACAATATTATCGATGTGTATGTATGCGTGCATGTCTGTGGTATGTGTCTAATGTGTGCATGTGTGATGTGTATGTGTATGTATGTATATATTAAGGTTACCAGACTGATAGAGGAAGTGTGTAAATATGGTCTATAAAATTAAGCTAAAAAGACAGAATTATAATTACATAACATCAATGGTAATGTAGATGTTGTATCAGTGTTTAACTTAGTAGACTTGGTGATCTAATGAACTAAACTTGCCTCTAGATGCTTTCTCTAATATCTTGCAATTGTAGTCTTTGACATCTGAAAGTTTTTCTCCTAATGATTGTTCTGTTGAAGCTGGCATTAGACAAACCTGATGGTGCATCTGATAAATATCATTATTTCCAATAGATGTTTCAGTTAGAATTATAACTACCATATGCACGTGCACACTTGCAAACACTTGCACATAAATATGCAGAGAAATACTTATATACAATCATTTGTATGTTTGATCTCTCTCT
>NW_026337139.1:0-407 GCF_001194135.2 Octopus bimaculoides | reverse complement strand
TAGCGTTTATGAATAGTACTTCTTCCATCTTGTTCTGCCTTCTTATATATTAATTCTGCCGTTGTCCACGATGATGGATGAGATATGGTGAACTGAAAGACTAGTTGTATGCGTGCGCATGCACTTGTTGTGATAGTGCGTATGTGCCCGTGAGCGGTGTAGTTGGTGGTGGGGCGTGTCTATGTGTCACTCTACAACCAATATTGAACATTAACAATGATCGATCGATGCCTTGACAAATTTCTAAGAACCCCTTGGGAGGTGCCAGGTTTTCAGCGGACAGCTCAACATAGATATAACAAACGCCATATTTTCGATGGTATTTAGCCGACTTAGCGTTAAAATATGCTCCGATATTAATTAGTAAATACACATTCGATACAGGGAGAGAGAGAGAGAGAGAGAGA
>NW_026337138.1:0-601 GCF_001194135.2 Octopus bimaculoides | reverse complement strand
TCGTTCGTTCCTACTTTCGTTCTTTCATTCCTACGTTCGTTCTTTCTTTTTTCCGTTATTCTTCCCTCCCTACGTTCGTTCTTTCCTTCCTACGTTCGTTCGTTCGTTCCTACGTTCGTTCTTTCCTTCCTTGGTTCGTTCTTTCCTTCCTACGTTTGGTCGTTCGTTCCTCCATTCCTTACTACGTTGTTCTTTCCTTCCTGCGTTCGTTCTTTCATTCCTACGTTCGTTCTTTCGTTCCTACCTTCGTCCTTTCCTTCCTACGTTCGTTCTTTCCTTCCTACGTTCGTTCTTTTCCTTCCTACGTTCGTCCTTTCCTTTCCGTCCTGCGTCCGTTCGTTCGTTCGTTCCTACGTTCCTTCCTACGTTGTTATTTCCTTCCTACGATCGTTCTTTCCTTCCTACGTTCGTTCTTTCCTTCCTACGTTCGTTTTTTCCTTCCTACGTTCGTTCGTTCGTTCCTACGTTCCTTCCTACGTTGTTCTTTCCTTCCTACGTTCGTTCGTTCGTTTCTACGTTCGTTCTTGCCTTCCTACGTTCGTTGTTTCCTCCCTACGTTCGTTCTTTCCTTCCTACGTACGTTCTTTCTTTCCTACGTTCA
>NW_026337137.1:0-884 GCF_001194135.2 Octopus bimaculoides | reverse complement strand
TAACCAATTACAATACTGAAGATGACTCACTAGTCAAAAACAAAGGTGAACACATCCCCCACAAAGGAAGAAATAAAAACCCTGATTAATTCTGAAGCCTCATTGAGAACTTTCTCTACCACACCATGCATAAACAGACAATTACCTCAAACTTTAGCACTGCACAATGGAAGGAACTAACAGAACTTCAAAATAAAGAAGATATAACGATTAAGGAAGCAGATAAAGCAAGTGCGGCGATAGTAATGGACACATTATACTATAAAAGTCTAATCTCCATGTTGAATGGAAGTCAACATTACGAGAAAATCACAAACTACACCCTCCAAAAAATAATGAAAACCCTATCCTCACTTATTAAAACCCATAGAAAAGAACTGACAACCAAAGAAATTGACTATTTACCAAACTTTAAATGCAAACCTGGCCTTTTCTACGGTCTACCAAAAATCCGCAAAAGCCAGATTATAAATGAAACCATAAAAAGTCACCAAAGACATACATACATACACCAAACCAGGGGATCTCAAATAGCCTGTCTATTTATGGATATCCTCCTGAAACCCTTCCTTAAACACATCAATAGTTATATCAGAGATGACTTGGACATGTTAAATCACCTCCCCAAAAAGTCATGGAAGAAACAATCATGGTTTTATTTGAAGTGATTAACTTATATACTAGTATACCTCATAATTATGGGCTAAAGGTAATTCAGTTCTGGCTGGACCAATATCCGGAAGAAATACTGGAAAGGATCAGCAAAGAGTTCACAATTGAATCGGTTGAATTCATCCTACGAAACAATCATTTCATGTTTGACAACACTTTTTACCAACAAAACCGGAATTGCCATGGGCACTAGGGCAGCCCCGGTCATTGCA
>NW_026337136.1:1186-1823 GCF_001194135.2 Octopus bimaculoides | reverse complement strand
ACAGTCTGCCTTTCATTCTGAGGGAGAGACTCTTTGTTTACAACAGAGCTAGAAGCTCTCTGAACTTTACCAAGCCTAGTCTTACTTTACCAGCTATGAAGTGCTGAAGAATGATCTTCAAATGCTGGGCTTTGCAGAGGCAATGACATGTGACTGATCTCTGCAAATAATTCTGAATTTTAATATATATCTTGAACTAACATACAGAAGCAACTGAGACTACATACTGGGTTGTAATAACAGAATAGGTAGGAAACAGCTGGAATTTACCCTTATCTATCTATTTATCTGTCTGTCTGTCTGTCTACCTGTCTATCTATCTATCTCCCTCAGAATGAAAGGCAAACTGTATGTTGCCTGTGTGCGATCAACCATGCTCCATAGCAGTAAAATGTGGGCTGTGACTGCAGAGGACATGTGAAGTCTTAAAAGAAATGAAGCTAGTATGCTTCGTTGGATGTGTAATGTAAGTGGGCATGTATGACTGAGTGTAAGTGTGTTGAGAAAAACGTTTATCATACCCAATGTATGACCTTCAATTTACATTTAGAAACTGTAAAATTCGCAGATCAGTTATGTCAATAAACACCCAAATATACATATACACATACACATATGTGCATGCATACACACACAC
>NW_026337136.1:0-549 GCF_001194135.2 Octopus bimaculoides | reverse complement strand
ACATACATACATATATATATACATAAATAGATATGCTCATGCATTTATATATAGTTTTAACAATAGACTTAAAGATTTTTCAGACATACCTGCCCATACATGCCTGTGCATATATCATACATACTCATGTACTACTTTTTTTGTATGGATTCTTTGCAACTACAGAGAATTACAGATATCGCCTTAGCCTTGTGCATTCTGTTTATTTTTTGCAGATATTCTGAGCCTTTTGTTAATCTATTGTTTATTGTATCCTTGGTTGACATTTCTTTTCTGAACATCATGACCCAGAGACTGTCGCTATCAATAGCTGTATATCTTCTTCCAAGACTTGTCACTGTGCATAAGTGTTTAAAGTGATACGGTGTAAATATATTTATGGAAATATTTATCATCATCAGCAGTAGCAGTAGTAACAGCAGCATTTAACATGCATTTCTTTTCCATGCTGGCATGGGTTGGAAGGTCACTAGATTCTATGTCTATATGTATGTGTATATATATAGAGAGAGAGTTTACAATCTATCTATCTATCTATCTATCTATCTA
>NW_026337135.1:0-423 GCF_001194135.2 Octopus bimaculoides | reverse complement strand
TCTACCAAATCCACTCACAAGGCTTTGGTCGGCCCGAGGTTATAGAAGAAAACTCTTGCCCAAGGTGCCACGTACTGGGACCGAACCTCGAATTATGTGGTTGGGTGGCAAACTTCTTACCACGCAGCCACTCTATTTCACTTGTGTGATAAAAGTCTAATTCCAATATATGAGCAGCTGTGTGGTAAGAAGCTTGTACGCAAGCATGCTTATTAATAAACCATGCCACATGTAAGCCAGTTTGATATCAGTATTGGATATCCTTTTCGATACCAATCTGCCAGGGACTGTCCTTGGTTCTATAATAGAAACTTCCGGCTTTAATGTTGACTATATTAAAACCTTTCAAAATTTTGTTAAATTATATTCAAAACACCAGATTAATAATGGTTTCAAATTTTTAACAAGGTTAGCTACTTTGAA
>NW_026337134.1:762-1156 GCF_001194135.2 Octopus bimaculoides | reverse complement strand
GTAAGAATAGCGAGAGAAATGATGATAAACCAACAAGGAGATCGTTTTCTATGCTAGAAATAGCAGCCAAATCTCCAACGTAAGAATAGCTAAAGAAATGGTGATAAACCAGCAAGGAGATCGTTTTCTCTGCTAGAAGTAGCAGCCAAATCTCCAACGTAAGAATAGCTAGAGAAATTATGATAAACCAACAAGGAGATCGTTTTCTCTGCTACAAGTAGCAGCCAAATCTCCAACGTAAGAATATATAAAGAAATGATGATAAACCAACAAGGAGATCGTTTTCTCTGCTAGAAGTAGCAGCCAAATCTCCAACGTAAGAATAGATAAAGAAATGATGATAAACCAACAAGGAGATCGTTTTCTCTGCTAGAAGTAGCAGCCAAATCTCCAA
>NW_026337134.1:201-752 GCF_001194135.2 Octopus bimaculoides | reverse complement strand
AGCAGCCAAATCTCCAACGTAAGAATAGCTAAAGAAATGATGATAAACCAATAAGGAGATCGTTTTATCTGCTAGTAGTAGCAGCCAAATCTCCAACGTAAGAATAGCTAGAGAAATGATGATAAACCAACAAGGAGATCGTTTTCTTTACTAGAAGTAGCAGCCAAATCTCCAACGTAAGAATAGCTAAAGAAATGGTGATAAACCAGCAAGGAGATCGTTTTCTCTGCTAGAAGTAGCAGCCAAATCTCCAACGTAAGAATCGCTAAAGAAATGATGATAAACCAACAAGGAGATCGTTTTCTCTGCTAGAAGTAGCAGCCAAATCTCCAATGTAAGAATAGCTAAAGAAATGATGATAAACCAACAAGGAGATCGTTTTCTCTGCTAGAAGTAGCCACCAAATCTCCAACGTCAGAATAGCTAAAGAAATGATGATAAACCAACGAGGAGATTGTTTTATCTGCTAGAAGTAGCAGCCAAATCTCCAACGTAAGAATAGCTAAAGAAATGATGATAAACCAACAACGAGATCGTTTTCTCTGCTAGAA
>NW_026337134.1:0-191 GCF_001194135.2 Octopus bimaculoides | reverse complement strand
TTTATCTGCTAGAAGTAGCAGCCAAATCTCCAACGTAAGAATAGCTAAAGAAATGATGATAAACCAACAACGAGATCGTTTTCTCTGCTAGAAGTAGCAGCCAAATCTCCAACGTAAGAATAGCTAAAGAAATTATGATAAACCAACAAGGAGATCGTTTTCTCTGCTAGAAGTACCAGCCAAATCTCCAA
>NW_026337133.1:0-392 GCF_001194135.2 Octopus bimaculoides | reverse complement strand
CTGATCGATTCATATTCTAATAAATTGTGCGCACGAATATTTGACTATTTGTGTGTATGTTAGCGTATGTATGTATGCCTCTCTGTGTCTGTATGTGTACATATATATGTATATTTGTTTGCTCACACACACACACACACACACACACACACACACACACACACACACACATATATATATATATATATGTATGTGTGTATGTATGTACGTACGAATGTACGTATATGTAAACTTATGTGTATTGTAACTCATGATGTTCTCTCTTTCATATTTATATTTAGAATCTATAATGTGATCTGAAAGATCAGCAAAATTGGCCATTTTACATCGATTGGATGAGTAGTAGAAAGATGTATTAAAATCAATATATAGATAAGTACACAAAGAATTAA
>NW_026337132.1:1638-2119 GCF_001194135.2 Octopus bimaculoides | reverse complement strand
TGTGTGTGTGTGTGTGGATCGAAGAGTCGCTGAAAAGGTCACAGATGTGTGACAAAAGATTTCCAGACAGTGGACATAAGGTAAACTAAGAACAATAACAAACGAGTGAAGAACGAATATATAGTGCGTGTGTTTATTTGGCGAAAGAAAAACTAACCACCGTCACCCCTACCACCACAACCATCATCTCTACTACTACTACTACTACTACTACTACTACTACTACTATTACTACTACTAATACTACTATTTCACGCATGACTACACAAAAGCCGGTGTATTACGATTGAAAGTATCCGGTGTAAGTGATAGTCAACGAGTATGTTTTTTCCCTCGCAGTAGACATTTAATAATCCCAAATGAGACGGTTTCAAATATTGCCTCTGCTGATTACAGAGATTGGGCCGAGAACGGCGCCGATACGAGAGAAAGAGAGAGTGCGCGTTTGTGTCTTTATATATATATATATATATATATATAT
>NW_026337132.1:0-331 GCF_001194135.2 Octopus bimaculoides | reverse complement strand
AAAAAAAAAAAAAAAAAAGAAAACAAAATACAAATATTTATCTTAAAACAACAACAACAACAACAACAACAACAACAACCTTGTGCCTACTATAGGCACAAGGTCACAGATTTGAGGGGAGGGGATAAGTCGAATACATCAACTGGCATTTATTTCATCGACATCGAAAGGATGAAAGGCGAAACCCGGCCCCGAAGGAATTTGAACTCGGTACGTAAAGACGGACAAAATGTCACTAAGCATTTTGTCCGGTAGGCTAACGATTCTGCTAGTTCACTGCCTTGATGATGATAATGATGATGATGATGATGATGATGATGATGATGATGAT
>NW_026337131.1:0-258 GCF_001194135.2 Octopus bimaculoides | reverse complement strand
TATATATATACATACATATATATTTCAATTTACAAATGCATGTATATGAGTATATGCTCATATAATATCGGTATAGTTATTGCTTCTTATGCAATGAAGCTTATATTCATATATAAACATAACGTCTTTTACTAGTAATGTTTAAACAAATTCATAAAATACTCTTACTATGATATCGATGCAGTTAAATAATACAACGTAGGCTGGAGATCATAAACACCATATAATATTATCACATATCCATATATACTTTTAAAC
>NW_026337130.1:0-293 GCF_001194135.2 Octopus bimaculoides | reverse complement strand
TATTATTATTATTATCATTATTATTATTATTATTATTATTATTATTGTTAGATTGTTTTTGTTAAATTTCCTGGATTAAAAGGAAGGAAGTGAACACTGAATAATATCATCACCAGAAGCCCCTCCCTACTACTAATACTACCACCAACACTATCACCACAACTACCAACAACACCAACATCGCCACTATGACTGCCAGTGTCTGTATTACTACTACAGCTATTACTACTACTACAACAACTACTACAACAACAATTACTACTACTACTACTACTACTACTACTACTACTACT
>NW_026337129.1:0-688 GCF_001194135.2 Octopus bimaculoides | reverse complement strand
TATATATATGTATGTGTGTATGTAAGGTAGGTAGGTAGGTATGTAGGTAGGTAGGTAGGTAGGTAGGTAGGTATATGTGTATGACTGTGTGCATGCATGTATTATGTATACGCATGTATGCAAGTATTTATCATCTTTCTAGTTTATGAATTCTAGAGCCAGATTTTAAGAAAGAAATAAAGTTGCATCTGGTGGTTTGTGAATTTAGTTTTTATTTTGCACTTAATGACATATTTCCTGAGTCAGTCGATAATTTTGGAGAGAGAGCTGACCTATTTTGGTTTTGTTTTCTCATAACAACCGATCACTGTTTCTCCTATTTGTTGGCAAATGGTAACCACAAGTCAATTGCAGTAGAACATTCAATGTCCAAAAGGCAGGCGTGTCAGTTAGTGCTCGGTATTATTTAACATTTTGATCGGTCAGAAATAACATCAAGTCAGTAGGTTTCCTATCAACTTAGGTCGTTGTTTATTTGTTTATCTAAATAAGTGGTTCTTAACCGGAGTCCATACGGCTACCCAAAGGCAAAAGCTTTAGAGGATAGTATTCATTACATGTTCCTTTAGGCTGACATTACTACGTTCGACCCATATATAGGTAGGCGCAAGAGTAGCTGTGTGGTAAGAAGCTGTGTGGTAAGGCGGCGAGCTGGCAGAAACGTTAGCACGCCGGACGAAATGCTTAG
>NW_026337128.1:1034-1275 GCF_001194135.2 Octopus bimaculoides | reverse complement strand
ATATAAAGTAAAGTAAATATCATAAGATAAATATAATATAATATATAATAAATATAATAAATATTATATATTATATTATATTATATTATATTATATTATATTTATCTTATGATATTTACTTTACTTTGTATTATACTCATTTATTGTGCTTTTAATTATTAATTTTTCTATATGTGATAATGGATTTTCATCGATGAGTTCTTGAAAATTGGTTATTGTCCCTAAAACTATATATTATACA
>NW_026337127.1:0-498 GCF_001194135.2 Octopus bimaculoides | reverse complement strand
CACACACAAACAACAACATACAATAATTTTGGTTCCACTTAATAAGCTCAATAAATTTCCTACTGTAATTAAACACAATTAAAATAACAAAATGAAGATATTTGGAATTATAAAGTTATTATAAATTAATTTTTTTCTCTGCTTCGTTATTTTCTACATCAGATACTCAATGTTTCATTTTTATTATACTCAGCAATTACAAAATTATGCATGTTAATAATTATAATCATTATCATCATCTTACATCTGTTTTCCATGCTGGCATGAGTTGAACAGTTTGGCAAGAGCTGCAGCTTCTAGTTGTGTGCTTTGGTATGGTTTCTACAGCTGGATACCCTTCCTAAAGCCAAACACTTTATAGAGTGTACTGGATGCTTTTTATGTAGCACCAGCACCAACAAGGTCACCAAGTAACTTGCAAGACAAAATTGAACCTGGAACCATGTGGTTAGGAAGCAGACTTCTTACCACAGAAGTAAATATATTTGTTCAAAATAC
>NW_026337126.1:0-473 GCF_001194135.2 Octopus bimaculoides | reverse complement strand
TATTTACATAATATCGAGGTCTCTTTCTTTCTTTTGTTGTCCTTTCTGTTAGTATATTTATATATATACAGACGAAAAGCTTCTTTCAGTTTCTATCTACCAATTCCATTTACCTCGAACCAGCTAGGTTTCTGTAAGAACCTTGCGAAACTTTAAGTTGCATGGGACCGAATGAAACATTTAAATAATATCAATAAGAAGAGCACTCAGAGAATGCAAACCTCCGCCAAGGCAACACCAACGTCCTCTCAATGATTCGCTGGAGATGATTTTTAAAATGAGAATATCTGAAATAAACTTGATTGCTCTCACAAACGAGAATACTAAAAATGAACCCGACCGCTCTAAAAAATTAAGTATAAAAAAAACCGGAAAAATAATCCAGAATCCTTGTCCGGAACCGGATCGATCCCGAAACCTAACCAGTTCGTGCCAGTCACAAGGCCAAATATCCCTGAAAGTTTCATCCGAAT
>NW_026337125.1:0-282 GCF_001194135.2 Octopus bimaculoides | reverse complement strand
AATAATAATAATAATAATAATAATAATAATAATAACAATAACAATAAGAGCAACAGTGATAGGTGAAACAATAAAATTCCCAAGAGTATTATTTCTTTGAAATGCAAACCGAAATGTCACGGCGGACATAGTTAAAAGTTTGAGTGTAAACACCTTTATTCTTTAACTCAAGAACTATAACAGCAACACGAACAACAGCAACAACAATTTTTAAGGTACCTCATGAGTCAGTGGTATTATTATCGTTTTATATCACGCCATCCTTGTTCCTCTTTTTTTTTT
>NW_026337124.1:258-737 GCF_001194135.2 Octopus bimaculoides | reverse complement strand
TTACATACATCATTACATAACTAATATTGCATAAGTAATAATTTATGAATATATACTCTAAAGTATTTTTAAAAATTTGAATTCTCTTAAAATCTCTTTAATATGTGTGTAGTGAGACATTCACGCTTGTTTTATATATTTTGTCATTCATATACATACATGCACACATGTACATACAGGCATACACACAAATACATATCTTGAATTAGTGCATATACCTCTATATCAGCATCTGTATGTTTAGCATGTTTTTTGTGTAGTATAGTATCTATATACATGCAGAAAAATACTTATATACACTTACTTTCATACATATCTATTTGTGTACATACTCAAATATATATGTATAGATCCCAGTACATAAACACATACTTAGAAATGTACTCCTCCACCCACATATGCTCAAACACACATATGCATACATACATACATACATACACACACACACATACATGCACACAAATACTTACACACACAAA
>NW_026337124.1:0-248 GCF_001194135.2 Octopus bimaculoides | reverse complement strand
CAAATTGATAGTATATGCTAGAATATGTTGCTGTAAAGGAAGAGTTGTTTGAATTTGTCAATAGATGCATATTTTTTTATTTATTCTGAGAGGACCTGTGGATTATAAATATTTCTGCCTATGCAATACTACTTGCTGCACATGGAGCATATATTTGTGCTGTGGAATATCAAGTGGATGTGTACCAAACAGGACATCAGATGTGTGCTATTGTACATATACAATGTACAATGTTATCATCATCATCA
>NW_026337123.1:0-367 GCF_001194135.2 Octopus bimaculoides | reverse complement strand
ATCAGGTTAATAGCTGCATTAGCAATATTTTGTACAAATTGCAGTAAAAACAATGTCACAATTTTTTCAACGTATTAACATATTGATATACTGGCAAAATCTATTTTCATTTGAATTTCAGAGCAAAGTTTATATAAAAACAACGATGCATCTGCTTCAAAAGATTCCAGTGAAGAAACTCCAGTGAAACATGTATAATCCAAATACTGAACTGACCTTACTACTCTGTGAATTTATAAGATATTCCAATCATTACACATGCAATCTCCACATGAACATTCATTATTATATATACTGCATAGTGGTATATAAATGTAATGATAGGGTTGTCAATAATTAAGCTCCGTTATTCTGA
Source organism: Octopus bimaculoides (assembly GCF_001194135.2). Taxonomy (NCBI): domain Eukaryota; kingdom Metazoa; phylum Mollusca; class Cephalopoda; order Octopoda; family Octopodidae; genus Octopus; species Octopus bimaculoides. The sequence goes on along the minus strand of NW_026337123.1, from coordinate 12 downwards.
TAAGTAAACAGA
>NW_026337122.1:0-659 GCF_001194135.2 Octopus bimaculoides | reverse complement strand
TTGTTTCGCTAATCCAATAACAACAATACAAAGTATGTAGCCCTTAAAAATGGTTTTTGTGCATTTACAGAGAATACCGAACTGTCTTTCACAGGATCTTGTTTTTAGGAATTCGCAATAAGTTATGAATATCCCAAATTGTGAAGTCAGTTATGTAATAACATGAAATTAGATACCCGATAGTACGAATTCAAAGGTCTTTAATGCGTTCCCAGAGTATATAGAACTTAGGAGGAAATACTAATAAAGTATATATACTAAAATCGCGAAACATATTGCGTAATAACAGGCTAATCAGATATGATATAATAACAATTCAAAGTAAATAACTCTGAAAAGGGTTTTCGTGCGTTCCCAGAGAATATTACCCTCAGCGACGCTAGTGTTGGTATATTTGTGAATAACTCACTAACTGAAATAAGTGGGTCTATTGCTTAGGAAAATACTATTTACTTGTTTAAGGGTTGTACTGGATAAATTGCGAAAATAACTCTAACAGTTCAAATACTAATAAATAAGCATACTCAATTTGATTTATACCAAATGATTTAGGAAAATGAATGGGTTATTTCCATTGGCTGTTATAATCTGGGTGAATGGTTTATTTCTCTTGACTGTTAAAATGAAATATATTAGATATATGTAAGGATCCCTTCCAG
>NW_026337121.1:0-226 GCF_001194135.2 Octopus bimaculoides | reverse complement strand
AATAATGATAATAATAATAATGATAATAATAATAATGATAATAATAATGAATATTGTAATTGTTATTAATATTCCTATTAAAAGAAATCATTATTAGGAATAAATCATAGTTAATATTATTATTATTTTTATCATCATCGTCATCGTCATCATAATCATCATCGTATCCTCATCAACATCATCATCATCATCACCACTACCACCACCACCATCATCATCATCATCA
>NW_026337120.1:0-222 GCF_001194135.2 Octopus bimaculoides | reverse complement strand
TGTGTGTGTGTCTTTGCGTGTGTCTGTGTGTACCTATGAGTATGTTCATATAGACCATACATACGTGTGTTCACACACGCACACACATACACACACACACACACACACACACACACACACACACACACAGATACATACAGTGTCTCATTTTTGCCTGTGCATATTTCTATATACTCATATATACATTAATTTATGTATGTATACGTGTATATATATATATAT
>NW_026337119.1:0-291 GCF_001194135.2 Octopus bimaculoides | reverse complement strand
TTCAGTCCCACTGTGTGGCACTTTGGGCAAGTGTCTTCTACTATAGCCTTCTACAAAGCCTTGTGAGTGGATTTGGTAGACGAAACTGGAAGTAGCCCGTCGTATATGTGTATATATGTATGGATATATATGTGCGTGTATATGTTTGTATGTCTGTGTCTTGACAACCGATGTTTTTATCCCCGTAACTTAGCGGTTCGGCAAAAGAGACCCGATAGAATAAGTACCAGGCTTACAAAGAAGGGGCCGATTTGCTCGACTAAAGGCGGTGCTCCAGCATGGCCGCAGTCA
>NW_026337118.1:0-375 GCF_001194135.2 Octopus bimaculoides | reverse complement strand
CGGGCATATGAGTCTTAAAGATGGTTGTGTCCTAAAATTCACTTTGTGATATTTAAGAATGAATCTCTGTTCTTTTGGTACCATAGGTTCTGTTTTATCTGCTGGGTTGTATTTTTCCATTATCTCTTTGGTTTCCATATTTGCCTTCTTAAGTGTATTTTTATTTGTTATCTTATAACGTTTCTCTATTTCTTTAAGTAAATCCGTGTAGTGTTGTTTGGTTAATTTATAAATGTTTTCGGTTTTATCAGATTTCACCAAAATTCCGTTAGTATTCCTTATTTCCTTAGTAATTGTGTTTAAATATCTTAAATGTTGTTCTTACTTAAATTTTAAATTTTGATATATAACCAAGGAAATCAATTCATAAGGAGT
>NW_026337117.1:0-499 GCF_001194135.2 Octopus bimaculoides | reverse complement strand
CTCATCACCTGTACCACAAATCTTTGTACTGAAATTTTATTACTGGAAGTGACCGCGAGTCCGCAGCCCTAAACACTCGGCCATTGCGCCTCCACTGCGGTAACATTATACACTGAATAACCTAGTATTTCGTTAAGTTTTCAGAGTAACTGTTTTTATTTATTCCATTTCTTGCTCTCACAGCATAAAATTAACCTCATTATTTTATTCAGTTTACATACAAGTTTTCACGCAGACCCTGTCTTATCCCATCGGATTCCATTGTTACACATTTCAGTTCGTAGATTACTAAGCTTTCAATTTCTTTTACTTCCATTTAAGAATATCTTTTCTTTTACTTGTTTCAATCATTCGACTGCAGCTAAACTGAGGCGTCACCTTCAAGAATTTTAGACGAACGAAATCAACCCCAGCACTTGTACTTTTTAAAGCTCGGTGCTTGTTCTATTGGACTCTTTGCTGAGCCGCTAAGCACATAAGCACATCAAAACTGGTTGTC
>NW_026337115.1:333-565 GCF_001194135.2 Octopus bimaculoides | reverse complement strand
TATATATATATATATACACATAGGTATATACACACACATACATATATACATATATATACATATATGTATATATATATGTGAGTGTATATATATGTATATATGTGTGTATATAGATATATACATATATATATATGTATTTATACATATATATACATATATATGTATTTATACATATATATACATATGTATATATACACACACACACATGTATATATATATATATATATATATA
>NW_026337115.1:0-323 GCF_001194135.2 Octopus bimaculoides | reverse complement strand
ATATATATATATATATATATACACACACACATGTATATATATATATATAAGCATACATACATAAATATATATATTTATATTATTTTATTTGTTTCAGTCATTTGACTTCGGCCATGTTAGAGTACCACTCTAGTCGACCCCAGGACTTATTCTTTGTAAGTTTTGTACTTATTTTAACGGTCTTTTGCCAAACCGCTATGTTACAGAGACACGAACACACCAACATTCGGTTGTCAAGTATTATATCTCCGTTTCTATACTGCCTCTATCGCTTTCACACATAAACACACACACACACACACACACACACACACACACACACA
>NW_026337114.1:0-205 GCF_001194135.2 Octopus bimaculoides | reverse complement strand
CCTAATATGGCTGCCTTTATTTGTTTTAGTTACTGGAACAATACATCTGCTGGATTAATAATGAGTATGGGTTAATAAGTGACATGGTCAACATCTCTTGCATAGGAGGTCAGTCGATGTCTTTTTAGTGGGTAGGAGTGGCTGTGTGGTAAGTAGCTTGCTTATGAACCACACGGTTTCGGGTTCAGTCCCACTGCGTGGCACC
>NW_026337113.1:0-630 GCF_001194135.2 Octopus bimaculoides | reverse complement strand
ATGATTACTTCTCCAATAAATATCCTGAACCCTGTTTTACCATTAACTAATGTTAATATCCGTATAATAATATATAATATATTACTAGGCTATGATGTTTTATTTTTATTCACTTTCTTCACTTCATATAAATATGTAATTCGTTTTCCTTATATAGTATATGTTTAATTTGAGGTTTTCCCGTAGTTCTCTCCCTTACTCCATTTTTAGACTCAGCAATTTTCCTCCCCACATTTCAATCATTCATTTAATTTAAACCTTTAGCATCACGTTTACAACCTCCTCCCTTTTTATCTCTATGTAAACAAACGTTTCTAACGGTCACTGACCATGTAACATCTTAGCTCGTAAGTTACCTCATCATTTCGTATTTGGCTTGCTTTCATATGTTTATTTGTGGATTCCCTTGAAGAGGAATATATGAGGAATTCCAGCAGCTCTTACTTCTTTGTAGAAGGGCTCTCTCATATATTTTGAAACATGTGTAGGAATTAAAGGAACTTTTATTTATATGCGTTTTGCTCCATTTATTATTATTATTCATATATATATATATGTATATATATATAATATATATATATGTGTGTGTGTGTGTGTGAAAAAGTGCCACACCCTAGCAGTTGAGGGAAC
>NW_026337112.1:0-666 GCF_001194135.2 Octopus bimaculoides | reverse complement strand
GGTGGTGGTGGTGATGATGATGATGATGATGGTGGTGATGATGATGATGACGATGTTAACGATGATGATGGTGATGATGATGATGGTGATGATGATGATAATGGTGATGAAGATGATGATGATGATGACTATGATGATGATGATGATGAGGAGGAGGAGTGTCAGTGTGTGACTCTATTGTAAATTGCTTCATGAAATTAGCCAATTCTTCTGTATAAGGAAAGTCTGTGAAAGTCCGTTGCCTCTGTAGACAAAGTTTCAAAATTGCTGATATATGTAAGGCTGTAGGCACAACCTGTAAATATTTACTGCATAAGAAAAATTCTGTAGAAGCTGTTTTATGTCAGACATGACCTGTAGATGTTAGACTGTGTATTTATGGCATGTAATTGTTCTCTGTAGCAATTCAGCTTTTAGATATGCTTCACTTCTTTCGTCATCACACAATGATGTGAATTCAGGTTGACAAACTCACCCAAATAATACAACTATCCATTCTCTCATACACTTGGTATCTTGAATGGATTACATGCATGCACAAATAGACACACACACAAACATTTGCACATACATGCATATGCACACATGCATATGCATACATGTGAGTATGTATCAGTAACAAAAAAATGAAATTAAGCTTTGTGAATTTTACATGAAAGCTTTCAG
>NW_026337111.1:0-215 GCF_001194135.2 Octopus bimaculoides | reverse complement strand
TATATATATATATATATATGCTTGAAGAGAGAGAAGAGGTTGACAAGCGCATCATGAAAAGGCTAGGACAGACATAGATAGACAGATAGAGAGATTGACATGCAGACAGACAGAAAGACAGACAGATAGATAGATATGTAGAAAGACATACAGGCCGGACGGACCTATAGATTGATATATATATATATATATAGATAGATAGATAGATAGATAGA
>NW_026337110.1:0-261 GCF_001194135.2 Octopus bimaculoides | reverse complement strand
TATCTATCTATCTATCTATCTATCTATCTATCTATCTATCTATCAGCTCGCTTTGCAGGCATGTGGTTTCGGATTCAGTCCCACTGCATGGTACCTTAGGCAAGTGTTTCCAACTATTATAGCCCCGGGTCAACTATCGCCTTCACAGTGAATTTGCTAAACAGCATTCCGTGTAGAAACTTGTTGTAAACACACGCACGCACGCACGCGCCTGTATGTATGTATGTATGTATGTTTGTATGTATGTATGTATGTATGTAT
>NW_026337109.1:0-247 GCF_001194135.2 Octopus bimaculoides | reverse complement strand
CACCATTCTCCTCAGTCTTCTTCTTCTCTTCCTTCTTCTTGTCTTCTTCTCTTCCTTCTTCTTGTCTTCTTCTCTTCCTTCTTCTTTTCTTCTTCATCTCTTCCTTCTTCTTGTCTTCTTCTTCGTCTCCTTATTTTTCTTCGTTTTCTTTTCTTCCTCCTTCTGCTTCTTCTCCTCCTTCATCTTCTTCTCCTTCCTCTTCTTCTCGTACTTTTTCTTCTTTTTCTTTTTCATCTTCTTCTCTTGC
>NW_026337108.1:0-413 GCF_001194135.2 Octopus bimaculoides | reverse complement strand
AGTCATGATGGGTATAATGGGCTTCGTATATTTTACCCCAGCGTCACTTTTATGGCATGCACTGCTCTCTCACTCAATAATAAATGCCCGGATGCAGTACCAGGCAGTGGCTCTCATGGCTTCTGATCTTAATTGATTGGAAGTGTTATCATGTACATTGTTTTGTCTTGGTATAAAAAGATGGGCTACAGCAAATATTCTGCTTAATACCACAGATTTGCTTGTCAGTTGTTTGACCTTAACCAGTTGAGCATGTCCCTTGGTGGCTGACGATATGTGCATCTCTGATCACGAGCAGAAGTAGTGGGGGAGCATCATAGCCATGTATTGAGAGGAGTTCTTTGGGGTTTGAATAATTTGCCCCTGGAAACATGGGTGTTTTGTTCACCATCCTTAAACAAACCTTATTCAGG
>NW_026337107.1:0-216 GCF_001194135.2 Octopus bimaculoides | reverse complement strand
CATATTTCACACTTGAATGGTTTTTCCCCAGTGTGACGACGTGTATGTACTGCAAGTTCAAAATTCTTAATAAAAGATTTCCCACATATCTCACAGCTGAAGGGTTTCTCTCCGGCATGTATCTTTTTATGGTTGTTTAAATTACTGCTAGAGAGAAAATTTTTCTGACATATTTCACAACTGAACGGTTTCTCTCCAGTGTGGATTCTTTTGTGA
>NW_026337106.1:0-541 GCF_001194135.2 Octopus bimaculoides | reverse complement strand
GTAATGTATGTATGTAAGCATATATGTATGTATATATGTATGCATGAACGTACACACGCATTAAATGTATGTATGTATTTATGTAGATGTACGAGTGTGTAATTACATCATCAGGATTATATTGCAACTATGGAAATCTCGTTGCAAGAAGAAATATATAATATGTACAGGATATGTAAGTGAATTTATAGAAACGGACGTGCATATGAAAGTATGAATGTTTATCTATCTATCTATCTATCTATCTATCTATCTATCTATCTATCTATCTATCTATCTATTTATCTATCTATCTATCTATCTATCTATCTATCTATCTATCTATCTATCTATCTATCTATCTATCTGTCTATCCATCTATCTATCTATATCTACGCACAAATACACACATACCTACATATATACACATGTGTGTGTAGGATTGAAGAATTAGTGTGATTTATATTATTTTATTGGTGACTATACACACACGTATACACAGAAGCACTAATTGATTTACATTAATACTCTCTCTCTCTCAATATATATATATGTATATATA
>NW_026337105.1:0-343 GCF_001194135.2 Octopus bimaculoides | reverse complement strand
ATACATAGATGGAAAAGAAAGTTGATACATAGATGCGTAGACACTGCAAATATTGGACGTCACTTTCACTTTTCGTTACCACACGAGGATAAGTTTAATTCGCAGGTGACTGTGTACTCCACAGACTTGCATATCATTAACGTAGTTGTCAAGGAGAATCAGCCTCACACAGAATGTGACAATGCTGACCCCATTCAATTACAGCTACAACTCATTTTTGGCTAGCTATGTGGTTATCTAGTAAGATAAACTTACAAGCGGTTGAAAGAAAATTAAATAAGATCCTATATAGAGGTAGGAAAATCTTTTTAGTCGTTAGGGTCACTATGGGTGTTAATCCGGT
>NW_026337104.1:0-573 GCF_001194135.2 Octopus bimaculoides | reverse complement strand
ATATTGTGTGTTTGTGTGTGTGTAGTTTATCTGTTAATGTGGGTCTATGAAATTGTCTGTGGCAATACACACATATACATGTACATGTGTATGTTTGTATATAAATATATATATGTATATATGTATGTATGTATGTATATATATGTATATGTGTGTATATATATATATATATATATATATATATATATCCATCTATATATGTATTTATATCATCTATATATTTATATATACATACATATATAAATATAAATACACACACACACATATATATGTATATATATATACAAGCACACACATGTACATACATACATACATACACATACATACACACACAAACACACACGTACACATATATATGCACACAAACCTGTTGTGTAAATACTCCAGTGCACACCACACACATGCATGCACACATATATCATATGTAAATTCAATATGCATAATTATAATGCCTGTACACACATACATATATAGTCATACACATGCATACACAAATGAACACAGGTACACACATCAATATTTCCTTCATTATCAAGCATCCACACACACACATACATATTTACTCACACACAC
>NW_026337103.1:0-297 GCF_001194135.2 Octopus bimaculoides | reverse complement strand
ATATATATATATACATACATAGTTTATAGATGAGAACCAGGTATTCTCTATATACACTTAGTAGTGCCCGTGTGCTTTAAACTTGACCAGGTAGAGGAGTAAATGTAAGGATAGGCAAGTTAGGTAGGACGATATACAAATCTCAAATGTAAGACTTCTTCCCAGAAGACGGAGGCTGGTATTATCCGTCGATGGAATCAAGTTACAATCATTATTTTGGGACCACCAAACCCCCAGAAACAGCTGCTGGACTCGTAAAACTCTTATTCAACCCCTTTAATTCCTGATATCATTTCT
>NW_026337102.1:0-269 GCF_001194135.2 Octopus bimaculoides | reverse complement strand
TATATATATATACGTATGGGTGAAATTATAACATAAGCTAGTAAAGCACAATGTTAGCATACTTCCGTGGATCCTTAAAATTCAAAATCGTATCAGAATATCCTTGAATAAAGATTTTTCAATGAAAAGAAACCCAATCAAATCGATGTTCCCTACTTAACTTCTAAGAAATTTATTGGAAATCTGTTTAAAATCTATTTGAAATATATTAGAAGCAACATCTAATTGACGACAATAACAAATATTGTTTGACTAGATGCTTTGTATAG
>NW_026337101.1:0-206 GCF_001194135.2 Octopus bimaculoides | reverse complement strand
ACAATATATAGAAACAGCTTCAACAATGAAGCTATTTCAACATGTCACACTGCATGTCAGAATGTGCATTATAGTGTATCTCTAGTATTAAGTTTTTGTAATCCCTGCCACTGCCTTTATAACTTTTGAGTCAAAACCTTCCAATTTCTATAGTTTACCAAGTTGTCATACAGATTTTCCATAGGACATTCACTCCTAAATTCCAA
>NW_026337100.1:303-407 GCF_001194135.2 Octopus bimaculoides | reverse complement strand
CAGTTACTCTATCCAGATTACAAGTTCAGGTTTCTACCTGTAATTATTGGTGCCCTGGAATATGTAACACACTGCCTAAATACAAATCTTGAGAAATTAGGCTT
>NW_026337100.1:0-115 GCF_001194135.2 Octopus bimaculoides | reverse complement strand
CATACATACATACACACATACAAAAATACCCTGTTGTTGATGTTGAAATTTCAATAATGGAGCCTTGGATCTTGGTTAGAAACTGGTTCTTTCTCTATTGGCAAGAAATCTTGAA
>NW_026337099.1:0-1241 GCF_001194135.2 Octopus bimaculoides | reverse complement strand
ATACATAACCATCCAACATTCTGACTACCTTATTAGTCTAAATATACAATATCTGTACACCACTTCAAAACTCTCTCTCTCTCTCTCTCGCTATATTTTAGTTTAAACTACAGCATCGTTTTACCTTTGTTAAATGACTTTATATCATTGTTTGAAAAAATATGTATTTTTATATTAATTCAATTGATTTTTAATGATAATTTTAGTCGATACCTTTTTTAACACTGTATTAATAGTAGTAAGTTTATCATCTTAGCCTAAAACAAGACTTCGATTAGATTAGGGTTGAATTTTTTCCATTAATACTGTTTAATATTTCTTTTTGATTTATGGGATAAATAAGTAGTCTTTTTATTTAATTTCTTTGATTATTACTTTATTTTCTAATTAATGTTTAGTCAATAGTACAACATTTCTAATTTTATTTAAACTAAAGTTTCGAATAGATAAATTTTGTATTTCTTTTCAATAATCTTGTTAAATGTTTTTTCCTTTATCTAATGGTGATATAATTGCTTTTTTATATTATTTATACAAATTAATTTTTGTTAGTTTATATTTTACGTTTATAATTATAATTTTAGTTTAACCTAAAACTTCGTTTAATTTGTATTTTAAACGAAAGATTCGTTAAGATAAGATTTGCATATAATATTTCTGTTAGTATATATTGTTTCTTAGTCTTATTCTTTTGAATCTATAATTATTTAGATTTCAAAGTTCAATTAAATGTTTACAATATAATTAATTGTTTTATTATGATTTAAGTTATATAAAGTTTAATCTTTCATTCATAATAAAATTTTCATTCATGTTTTTATATCTATTTATTCTATTCTTTTTCTTTACGCAATATTTTCACGAGAATTCTTTCTAATAAACGTTTTAGTCTAAAATCTTTTAGCATCGTTTAGATAAGTATTACTTCTTTCTTTATTAATTTAACCTAAAACTTCGTTTAAATTGTATTTTAAACGAAAGATTCGTTAAAATTAGTTTTGCTTATAATATTTCTGTTAGGTTATATTATAGTAAACGTAAAGTTAATTATGGAACATTTATAATTTTGATATTTTTAATAATATAATAAGTATTTTATATACATTCATTTGTTATTTATTGTTGGTTGATATGACCTGAAGATTAGCTATATTTTTGAATATAATTGATTTTCGATAGTTTTTCTATTTGATATTTTTTCTATTTGAAAATTTGGTTATGAAACACGTGTAGTCGTTTTA
>NW_026337098.1:0-249 GCF_001194135.2 Octopus bimaculoides | reverse complement strand
ACTTAATAATCCTAGCTTAATCCCGGGCAGCACCGGGCTATACTGCTAGTCATATAAATATAAGGCAGGATGTGTGTATGTATACGTGAATGTAGTTTATGCACGTCCACAAATTAGCATGCATGTCGGCTCCAATTTTAGGAAGAGATTCGTCATGACCCTATCTGCATTTTCGTCAACATTTTCTCTCATAGGTACTCGCGTATAGCTATAAAAATCGATTTTCAACCATAACTTTTACCAATTTTG
>NW_026337097.1:0-487 GCF_001194135.2 Octopus bimaculoides | reverse complement strand
ATATATATAACTGTATATATGTATATATGTATATACGCATGTGTCATACCTTTGTGTGGCTGTCTATCGATTATTCACATACCATTTGTCTTCCGATCTCTCTTCCACTCCCTCTGTCTCTCTCTCTCAGTCTCTCTCTCACTCCCTTTCTATCACTTTCTATTTATCGTACCTCCATCTGCATTCCTTAATGTTGGCAAACCATTTTAATGATTATGCATATGCATATACGTGTATGTATGTACGTACCTACGTAAGTATGTATGTGCTTATATGCGTCTATATACGTCTATATGTGCTGTATCTGTATACGTGCGCATGGATAAGTGCATGTACGTTTGTGCGTGTCAGCCTATTTTATTTTGTTTACGAGAGTGTGTTTGTGTGTTTATATTAGCCTATAGAATATAATTATGAGAGCAATATTTTAATAGGCTGGAATATATTATCATATAATATCACATGTGTGTCTAATACATATACGTTA
>NW_026337096.1:0-1242 GCF_001194135.2 Octopus bimaculoides | reverse complement strand
ATATATATATATATATATATATATATACATGGAGCGATATTGTGTATATTATGATATTGTGTATACTGACCTAGCCAGAGAGGTAGCATCATATTGGAAAACATTTACCTGTTTCATGATGATTCTGACCGCTCATCAAAATGGCGGCATCATGGCAGCTGCTCAACGCTTTATGAACACAGTGAATGATGTAAGACGTGACATGGAGAGCGGTGAGCTGGCAGAACAGTTAGCATCGCAGACACACTGCTTACCGGCATTTCATCCGGCTTTACGTTCCGAGTTCAAATGTCACCGTGGTCGACTTTGTTTTTCATCATTTTTGGCGTCGATAAAATAAGTATCAGTTGAACAATGTGATTCGATGTAATCCACTAGCCTCCTCCCCAAAACTTTCTGGCCTTCCGCCAAAATTTGAAACCATTATTATTTATTGCCTTTGCACAGCTTCTATCGCTGGAGATGTACTACAGTGCCTGCTGTTCCCTACCAGTTAACTAAGGTAACACACATTTTTCGAGCACCATCCGGAGTATTCGAGCGGTTCCAAGCAGTGCTGTTTTCTGCAAGTGCTCCACCCTTATTACAACCTCTATTTGTTCCATGTACTTCTCAAGATTTTTACTCACTGTTCCTAGAGCTCCGATAGTTATTGGCACTACTACCAACTTTTTCATCGACCACAACTGCTTAATCTCCCCAGCTAACCTCTCATATCTCTCGACTTTTCTTTCTTCCTTATCGCAAAGATTGTTGTCAGCTGGGCATGCTATATCTATGATCCAGCATAGTTTGCTTTCTATCTCCATTAACACTATGTCTGTCTTCCTATTCTCTATCTCATGGTCGCACTGAATCATAAAATTCCAAAGGATCTTTGCATTACTATTTTCGATGATGCCTTCGGGTTTATATTCGTACCACATTTTTTGCTCTGTCAAGTCCATACTTGTTGCAAAGTGTCCAATGGACAAGCCTGGCTATATTGTCGTGGCGTCTCTTATATTCCTTCTGGGCTAGTGGCGTACATTGGCTGCCATGCGGTTTCACCGTTTTGTCCACAGATTCTGCACTTATCACTTAAATTTTTCTGTCATTAACTCAAATCTCCAAGTACCTATAGCCCGTCTCTTGTTTCTGCTTCATAACCTCCCCCGACAGTCTCGTTAGCCCGTCCATACATTTCATTTTGCCTTATTATTATTATTATTATTATTATTATTGAGTGAGAGAGCAGTGCAT
>NW_026337095.1:0-613 GCF_001194135.2 Octopus bimaculoides | reverse complement strand
GTGTAGGTAAATGGATATGTAAGTAAACAGATAGATAAATAGATAGATAGATAGGTCCACATGTAATACGGACAGACATGCATACACACATACATAGGATCTTTCTGAATTGATGGGCACCACTTGTTTTCTTAACGAAACACTTTCAAACTTGGGATACTGGTAAAATGTGTCATATAAAACATCTTTTTCTCTTAGCCTTCTTAACAAAAATTTCTACATGGCAAGTTATTTCATGTTAAAGTTGTCGTATTTCTGTAATTTCAACCAATCACTGACGTCTATTCAGCTGAATACAGTTACTGCTGTTTTTGTAAACAATAATTTTTTGCCGGTGTCAAGATCGTTATTCCCTGTTAATTATATCGTTATTCCCTAGTAAGGGTTTATGGTCTTAGGGTTAGGGTTCGGGTTTTAGAGTTAGGGTTAGGGTTTTAGGGTTAGTGTTAGGGTTAGGGTTAGGGTTATGAGTGAGGTTATGGCAAAAATAATCATAACCCTAACTCTAAAACCCGAACCCTAACCCTAAAACCCTAAAGTTAAGACCAGTACAAACTCACGAGCGATGTCATAAATAACAGTACCACCGATAGTTGTTGTTGACAAACAACGG
>NW_026337094.1:0-306 GCF_001194135.2 Octopus bimaculoides | reverse complement strand
ATATGAGTCTTCAAAGATAGTTGCTCCCATAAATTCTAAAATAAAATTTAAGGTTTATGGAGGGTCAAAGTTGGAAACAAAAAATGACAGTGTCGACATACAAGGGCACCGAACAAAAACAAACATGGAAGGTCGTTAGACCACAACGAGGGGAAAATAGTGAACGCTGGGAAAAACATTTTTTGAAATGAGAAAAGATAGAAGAGAGAGAGAGAAAAACACGTCTGTTCGTTTAAATGTCCGTGCAGAAAATAAAGATGGTCACGTGAGAAAAAAAGAGAAAGAGGGGGAGATAGATAGATAGAA
>NW_026337093.1:0-201 GCF_001194135.2 Octopus bimaculoides | reverse complement strand
TAGATAGATAGATAGATAGATAGATAGATAGATAGATATAAAAGTATGATTACATACATATATATGTATATGTATATATAATGTACAATATGTATTTATACATTTATATACGTATATATATCAGTGACATAGTAAGATATATATATATATAATAAAATTAAAACATAGGGTAAAAAATCAGATATTAATTAATATCGATTT
>NW_026337092.1:2935-3556 GCF_001194135.2 Octopus bimaculoides | reverse complement strand
TCACCATCCACCTTTTGTACATATTTCCGGTATGTATACAGACTTTCTTTGGACATTTTAATTTCAATGGAGTCACCTCCAACAGCCTGTGCAAAACTTGGTTTTCCTTTGGAAACACTTTTACGTACACTTTCTTCCTCCATGGGGAGGACACTTTCCGCTACAATTAGAGTAGCCATATTTGTCAAAAGACAAAAACACAAATAAAATTTTTACAGGGAATTTTTCGCCCCGTAGGGCGAAAATAACTGTATACCAACAGTTATTTAAACAGTTGTACACTACAGGGAGTTAGACAGACACGAACTCACACCGCAACAGCAAACAAAATCTCGATGGGAAAAATTAATATATCCTCCTTAGCACAAGAAAAAGACGTGTGTTGCCTCTCTGCAAAATGTCAGAAGTAATGGAGATTAAATACGCTTTACACCGCTTAAACCGCCAAAGGAGTAACTAAACAGCTGAATACTTGTCAGTGATTGGTTGAAATTATCGAAATAAGACAATTTTTTACATGAAATAACTTCGAATACAAAAAATTTTTTCTGTTCTATAACACAAAATAGATGAGTATACGAAGTTTGAAAGTCTTTCGCTACCAAAAACACTACATAAAAC
>NW_026337092.1:916-2052 GCF_001194135.2 Octopus bimaculoides | reverse complement strand
TTCATATTGGCGATGTGAGGTTGCATTGCCTGGATATAGTTCGGCAAGCTGTCTATTGACATTCTGCCGGACTTATCTGTGGGAAGGCATACCACTTCTCCATTTTTCGTGCGCTGCATGAGTTTGTGTAGGCCACTTGCGGGTATATTCCCAAGTTGTTGGGCCTCTGTCTCTTAGTGTATAAGTCTAAAATCTGTCTAAGTTTTGTCCTAGCTATAGTGAACTGTGCTTCCATGTGGTCATGAGTATGTTTAGGGATGCAGACTCTTTTGTTAAAGGGTAATGTTGTCGGGTATATCCGGCTCATATTATAAGTTTTGTCACATATGTTGAAGAATTGAGTGTCAAAGAGGTTGGTGTTCATGTTGTTGGCCCCTCTGGGGTTATCTTCTTCATAACTGTTACTACTATTACTCTCGTTACTGCTACCACCGTTCCCCTCGCTACTACTGCCACTACTATTGTCACGATTATTACCACCACCACCATCATCATCATCACTATTATTACTATCACCAACACCACCACTACCACCATCACCACTATCGCTATAGCTACCACCACACCTAGTGTTTTCTGTTTTAAGTCTACTGACTCCCTGCCCAAGTATTCTGTTGCATTCAACTTTATTCTCCCTCTTGACCCCCCATGACCTTACCTTTATCCGTGTTCTTGTGCCTATGGTTATCTGTGTCTGTGTGTCCGTTCCCCCTGTTATTGTTGTTGCTGTTGGTGTTCGTGGGGTTGCGGTTGTTTTTGTTGCTACGGCTGTTGTTGTTGCTGCAGTCACTATTCTTTGTGTTGTTGTTGTTGCTGCTGCTGTGGTTATTGTTGGTATATACATATATATATATATGTATGTAAATAAGAATAAGATCGTTATTTAAAATACCGATCATATCAGGAGGCTAGCATGGGAATAAAAACACTCATAGGTAATAATTATTATTCAAATTATAATTAAGGGTAGCTAAAAGACACCACCATGCTAGATATAGCAGCCAAAACTGAGTGGTTGGTGTTAGGAAGGGCATCCAGCTGTAGAAACTCTGCCAGTCCTCAGTAAAATCGTCCAACCCATGCTAGCATGGAAAGCGGACGTTAAACGATGATGATGATGATGATGATAGATATAT
>NW_026337092.1:0-671 GCF_001194135.2 Octopus bimaculoides | reverse complement strand
ATATATATATATATATATATATATAACGTTGACCACTAACGTGGACATTCAATGTGCAAGAAATAGATCACATCTTCTGTCTATTAAGACCTAAATTGTTCTCAAAACGAAATTTAGCGGAATAACAAAGCGTAAGCGGGCAAGACATTTAAAATTACCGAAAAAAAATCATTATTAAACAGGGACCGGTTTCAAAATTAACAATCTTACCGACTGTCTGTTTCTCTTCAGCCTGATTCGTAATGTAACCATAATCCTCAGAACCGTATACAAAGTTGCCCACCGTCATAGGTGCACGTGTATATGGTTCTGTTAATTACAGCTTAATGGTAAAATTCAAAAGTCTTCGTTTTGGCGCGCTAATTCCAGGAATATGTCTGCAGAAAATATTTACTGCGTCGCATATATCCAGTTTGAGAACTCGGTAATGGTTAATACATTAAAACATAGGGTAAAAAATCATATATTAATATCGATTAATTACCAGGAAGCGAGCACATTTAAAGAATCAGAGATTCAGAAACAGTATCTGCAATCTCAGGGGATTAAAGTATATTTTTATATATAACGTTGACCACTAACGTGGACATTCAATGTGCTATAAATAGAACACATCTTGTATCTATTAAGACCTAAATTGTTCTCAAAACGAAATTTAGCGGAATACCAAA
>NW_026337090.1:0-267 GCF_001194135.2 Octopus bimaculoides | reverse complement strand
ATATATATATATATATATATATATACATACATACGTACTAACGTATACACACATATATGTATATATGCATACGTACATACGCACATACATACATATATACATATATACACAACAGTTTATACGCACAAGTATATGCAACTGTTGTATGAATTTTATTGATGATTCACTCTGCTGCTTAATGTTGTACTTTCGTTATGTGCAATCCTTCCAGAGACCAATTCATATATGCATGTGTATGTGTATATGTGTGTATATGTGTATATATAT
>NW_026337089.1:0-326 GCF_001194135.2 Octopus bimaculoides | reverse complement strand
GAAAGCGGACGTTAAACGATGATGATGATGATGATGATATATATATCATTAATCAGAATTTACAGGGTCGCTCAAGGACTGAGAGTTTTATGCAGGGGCACTCATCATTCTCTCATGCCAATGCACGAAACTTTCAACTCTTGAGTAACTCTAACTTCTGTCAACTTTCCAGTTGACAACTGATAAAAGGATGAGACTTGGGCATTTTCATTTGTACTGTTTTCATTTTTCCAGTAGATTTCTGTTTTCCTTTTGCTCCCCTGCCCTATATATCATTATGTACATATATGTGTATGTATGTGTGAAGATTCATACAAACAAGATAT
>NW_026337088.1:0-212 GCF_001194135.2 Octopus bimaculoides | reverse complement strand
TTCTCATTACTCATTTGCATCAATTACTTGGCCCATATATGTATTCCACTCTCGTTTTTGTATATGTCTGTGTGTCTCCTTTGCTAGAAAGTTGAAGAAGTGCTGTGCTGATGACATTTACTGAGGCAAATACAAGTCGGGAACATTCTTTTTGATCTCGAAATACACAGATAGGCGCAGGAGTGGCTGTGTGGTAAGTAGCTTGCTTACCA
>NW_026337087.1:0-438 GCF_001194135.2 Octopus bimaculoides | reverse complement strand
TTGTCTTTTTATATTTTCTTTCTTTCTTCCTTCCTTTCTTTCTTTCTTTCTTTCATTCATTCTTTCTCTGTTTCTTTCTTCCTTCCTTCTCTTTCTTTCCTTGTTTGTTTCTTTCCTTCTTTCCTTCTTTCTCTCTTTCTTTCTTCCTTTCCTTTTCCTTCATTCTTTCTTTCTTTCTTTCTTTCGTTCTCATTCATTCTGGCCTTTTTTCTTCCCCCTTCTCTTCTTACTTTCTTCTTTTCTTTTTTCTTTCTTTCTTTCTTTCTTTCCTTCTTTGTTTCTTTTTTTCTTTCTTCTTACAGTATTCTATCTTGTATTCGGGTAGTTCATTATCTTTATACGTGTGTGCATGTGTGTTTATATGCATGTAGACATTTGTGTGTGTACCCGTACAGGGGTAAGTGTGTATATGTATGCAAATATAGATAGTGTATATAT
>NW_026337086.1:0-428 GCF_001194135.2 Octopus bimaculoides | reverse complement strand
TATATATGCATATATACATTGGACTTCTTTCTGTTACCGTCTATCAAACCCACTCACAAGGCTTTGTTTGGCCCGAAGCTATAGTAGAAGACACTTGCCCAAGGTGCCACGCAATGGGACTGAACCTGGAACCTTGTGGTTGATAAGCAAGCGACTTACCACGCAGCCACTCCTGCGCCTATATCTATCTATCTATCTATCTATCTATCTATCTATCTATCTATCTATCTATCTATCTATCTATCTATCTACATATCTATCTATCTATCTATCTATCTATCTATCTATCTATCTATCTATCTATCTATCTATATTTTTCCAAAAGCAGTTGGCAAATGCCAAAAATACCTGGCGAAAAAGCTATACAGTGATCTCCTCCAAGAAAACCCGAAGGAGGAGACACAAAAACTCTCAAACGGTAAGTGACT
>NW_026337085.1:0-238 GCF_001194135.2 Octopus bimaculoides | reverse complement strand
TAAATTATTTTAACTATGAATTGATGTCATTTATTTGTTTACTTCAAAGGCATCCACATGTTTATGGCATTTGTTCACCTTAACACATACTGATACACACTTAACCACTACAAGCTCTTACTGCACCTAACACCAATGACAACATCATAATTCCTACGCAGCAATCTTATGTTCTCTTCATAGAACATTTATAATGTATGTATTACCAGTTCTTTTGGTATAGTAGATTTTTGCTATT
>NW_026337083.1:0-391 GCF_001194135.2 Octopus bimaculoides | reverse complement strand
TATCTATCTATCTATCTATCTATCTATCTAATTATCTATCCATCTATCTACCTATACATACATACACACATATATATCTGTATATTATATATATTTTACAGGTATGTTGGTGCAAACAAGAAAAATAGAAATCAAAAAATGAGTATACGTATATTTCTATTAATATTTATTATTACCATTATACAAACACATTTATATGTATGTGTGTGTACGTAAGTAGATATATATTTATCTGCGTATGCACACATGGGCACCTGTGTATGTATAAGTGTGCGGCAGCATGTTTATATATGTGTATGTATGTGAGTGCACGTACATATCCGTATATGGGAGCGCATGTATATATACGTATGTATATGTAGGTGTATATATATATATATGTGTGTGTGTG
>NW_026337082.1:0-268 GCF_001194135.2 Octopus bimaculoides | reverse complement strand
ATATATATATATATGTGTGTGTGTATGTATATATGTATGTATGTATATGCATGTGCGCGTGCGTGAGTATGTATAAATATTTGCATGGTTGCATGCATGCGTGTCTGTATACGTTCATATATGTGTATATATACGCATGTGTGTGTTTGTATGAGGATATGTAGCCATATGCAATAAAGAAATCATCATCATTATTATTATCATTATTATTATGATATAAACAAGTACACATGCACTTATGCATGTACGTACGTATATACATACATAT
>NW_026337081.1:0-581 GCF_001194135.2 Octopus bimaculoides | reverse complement strand
TATATATATATATAGAGAGAGAGAGAGAGAGAGAGAGAGAGAAATGGGAGACATAAGAGAGAGAAAGAAAGATGGAGCTTGGGAGAACTTAACCGGAATGACATGTGGAAAAAAATCAAGGTACATATATTAAAATAAATATACATATTCTTCCTATGGTTTTTCAAGATACGAATCCACATTTCCAAAGGAAAATTGTATTGAATTATATATCCTCTCCTGACCCTCATCAACCAATAATAGATGTAATAGAATGACGAATATTAGATTATTACTGCTTTTATGCATGCTGGCGTTGATACAATTTTTGGAAGCCATCAGAATATGCCGAGACAAGCCGAAAATTTCAAATGAAGAAATACATATACCATCCCTCTATATGTAAATCTAAGCATTTTTAATTAATCAACCTTCAAAATTGTACATTAATAATTAATTTCAGAAAAGGGTTTTGATAATATTTGTGTATTATCGCTCAAAAAAGGTTGACTTTTTACTATTTCATTGAGCTCACTAAAAAATGCATCTATGAAATATTCTGGTTACGAATTTATACCTATTACTGATATGTATGTATGTAT
>NW_026337080.1:0-504 GCF_001194135.2 Octopus bimaculoides | reverse complement strand
ACATAGAGGGTATACACAAGGACAGACAAAGGGATTAAGTCGATTACATCAACTTCAGTGCCTAACTGGTACTTAATTTATCGACCCCGAAATGATAAAAGGCAAAGTCGACCTCGGCGGAATCTGAACTCAGAACGTAAAGACAGACGAAATGCCGCTAAGCATTTCAGCCGCCGTGCTAACGTTTCTGCCAGCTCACCGCCATGGTACCGTTATATTCAGTAAGATGGATCAATGTGTGACTGTGTACGACCAGACAAACACAACCATATTATGGAGGAGTTAATATTGCTGCCAACTGGTTGGTCAGTGAGAAATGCAGTTGGTACTCATAATGCATGCATGTGCAACTCGGACAGCGCGTGTTCGTACATTTTATGTTGCTGTTGTTGTTGCTGTTATATTTCGGTCTGACGTAAATGTTTTTCGCTTGATTTAATTCCATTGATTTTATAATTGCTCCAATTTAGCTCCTACAAATATTATTATTACCACCACCACCAC
>NW_026337079.1:0-1077 GCF_001194135.2 Octopus bimaculoides | reverse complement strand
GAAATGTAATCGATAGGTAGGACTACATAATTTAGTATTTAGTTGACATTACCTTTGCAGTTTTTAATTCAGAAACTCTTTTTGACATTGAACTGGTGAGCTTTGTGATTGTCTCTTGTAGAACTTTTCCCGCAACAATCGAAACAATTCATTTTCGGATTTAGGTTTCTGTCGAGTTTTCCGCATAGCTCTCTCTAGTATGCTCCAAAGATTTTCAATTGTATTCATGTCAGGAGATTCGCTCGGCCGAGTAAGCTTTCTAATCCCAATTTCAATCAGCCATTGTTGATTTCTTTACGCTGTGTGGCATGTAGCTCTATCTTCCATGAATAAAAACTCATTTTTCGTTATGTTATCGTGTGTATACATCGGAAGTAGTCCTTGCTTAAGTATTTCGATGTATTTTTCAGAGTTTATAGTTCCAATACATTCGATCAGCTCAGAATAACCATTGCTGGTGACAGCTCCCCATACCATTACAGAGATACCACCATGTTTCACAGTTGGTTGGAGTCGTTTCAAATCAAATTCTTGATTGGGAAGCCTCGAAACCCAAACTCGTCCACTGTCTGAAAATAATGCAAATCTGGATTCATCTGAGAAAATCACTCTATCCCAAAATGAACTGGATTTTTCTGACATCTCCTCAGCCCATTTCTTTCTTTTCATGATATTAATTAGTTGAAAGAGAGGTTTTCTTCTAGCTGCTCGTCCAGAATACCAAAGCTTATGCTGATATGTAACATACGTTCTTGGACTAACTTCTAACTGTTTTTCCAATGTTAGAAGCCTTCGAACGGGGTTCCTTTTCCACAATTCTCTTCAAACAGCGAAGTTTCCTTTCCGAGGGCCCAGGTCGGCCGGGACGAGAATCTGTTGATTCTTTTCCTTGGCTTTTGAATTGCACTATAATTCTATTAACAGTAGCAAGAGGAATTTGAAGATTTTTGGCAATTTTTCGCTGACTAAGACCAGCCTCAGATCGCCCAACATTTCAACCTCTTTGAAAATCTGACAGTTCTGCTGGATTTTTTGTGCGTGGCATGGTTACTCTTCGCAAATGTTTCATATAATGGC
>NW_026337078.1:0-250 GCF_001194135.2 Octopus bimaculoides | reverse complement strand
TGCATGTAAACACCTATGTGTATATGAAGATGAGGTTGCGTACACATATGCATATATATGTGTGCGTGTGTGTGTGGATATGTGTGTATGTATGAGTACGCACATACACATATATGTTTGTGTGTGTATGTATGTGCATGTACGTATAACTGTTTGTGTGGGTGTGTACGTATGTAGACGTTGTGAAAACAAGTGCTTTATGTCTATGTATTGTGTGAATATGGTTGCTTGTATTTTTTTTTTTTTTTTT
>NW_026337077.1:0-467 GCF_001194135.2 Octopus bimaculoides | reverse complement strand
GGTTGTTTTGACTTACTGATTTCCGTGATCGAATCTTATCATAGTAGCAAACTTTGCCATTTGTCCCTTCGACGTGGTAATCGAAGACGGGGACGGCAGGACTTTAAGAAACTGAGACCAAATTCTCTGTAGTATATCATCTGGCTACATTCTAACTCACTTCCTTTTTTTTTTTCTTTAGGTGCCTAAAATGAATAATATTACACCCTCGTCAACACGTAAGGTTAGCGTGACGAGGAAAGGAAATCGTCGAAATAAAGACAAGAACCAAAAACATAAGGTCGAACGGAATTCAAACACAAAGTTCCACCGGCTGAGGCGATATATACCCTGGTGAATAAATAAACGACTCAACATTCATGTGCTAATATGTACCTCCTTGCGACAATGTAAACTTTGATTTAATCAAGATACCCTTAGCCTGACGAGTAGCCTGAGGTATACACTTCGGTTGGAAATTTACCATT
>NW_026337076.1:0-574 GCF_001194135.2 Octopus bimaculoides | reverse complement strand
ACAATAGAGTTAATATTAAGTATATTAGAAAGTATAAAAATATTGACCAAATTCATAATGGTCACCAGTTGACCATTGATAGTAGGAATGTCTGATAAACTGTAGATTATTTTTAGAAATAAACAAATTTTACTATAAATTATAAACTTTGGAAATATTTATTTCAGAGAGTTCAGAGTTGCCGCTGGAGGATCTTCAGATAGTGGCTAAGTGGTTAGGATGTAAATGGATGCAAGTGGGTGAGTATAAAAATAACAATATCTAATAGATTTCTATAAATATTACTTTCACCTAAGCTATTTTATGAATGACATCCAAATGTCTTCAGCTATTTTTCGACTCGGAATATCCTGGTGATTTGCGATGTGGAACAGCTGACATTAAAGATAACCATTAGCAACCTTCATTAAAGAGATCAGGTGTATGTTCATCCTACTCGATGTGGTGTGTCATGATTTTGTGACTAGATCTTTGGAGGACCATTTTGATTGATATTGCAGTTAAGCAGGAAATATGAAGGATGCTTGTTAGAGAAGTCAAGAGGTGAGTGAAGAATGCCATGCCATTGGTTTGG
>NW_026337075.1:0-226 GCF_001194135.2 Octopus bimaculoides | reverse complement strand
TGAGGCAGATTTGGGGTTTTCTGTGCTTGTGGTGGATGTGGTCGTATTATTGTCTATGGAAGCTGGGCGGGGCTCTTACTTTTTCTGCTTTTTTTGTGTGATGGTAGTCCAATCTATTTCTTGGGTTTGCTGAGCTTCAGACTCTGGCACCGCTCTTTTGGTAGATTTCGGGTTTCCTTCAGAGCTGTTGGCTGGGTTTCCGCTATCTTCTTTGTTTCCATTGCAT
>NW_026337074.1:0-298 GCF_001194135.2 Octopus bimaculoides | reverse complement strand
ATTTTAACTCATGTCCATTGTCCAGAAATCTTTCATCACACATCTGTGACTTCTTCAGTGATACTTTTTGTCCTTGTGTATGCTCCTGCTCTGCTTAATCATTCTGTTCTTCTATGCTGTTTTCTTATATATGCATGCATTTACATCTGTATCTGTGTGTATGTGTGTCTGTGTGTGCATGTATGTGTGTACACGTGTCTGTTTCCCATGTGTGCTTATGTGTGTATATATGCCCTCTATGTTGTTACCATTATCATCGTTTAACGTCCACCTTCCATGCTAGCATGGGTTGGACGAT
>NW_026337073.1:0-301 GCF_001194135.2 Octopus bimaculoides | reverse complement strand
TTGTAAATTCATCTCTGGTCAGTCTTTTTCTCTCTCTCACTCTCTCTCTCACACACACACACTCGTGCACATACACAAACACATGAGGCTCCAGAACTAATCACGTATTTCCTGTGCAAATAGCTAAACCAGAAGCATTCATCAAAACTGCAATTTTTCATAACAAAGTGACATCAATCAATCAATATAGAAGATGTAATATCTGACTGAAATAAAATGAAGCAAACGCAGGGAAATGACGTGTTTCAACTGCAAAAGTAAAATATATCCAACGGTTCTAAACCGAAACAATTCAGCTCCT
>NW_026337072.1:0-334 GCF_001194135.2 Octopus bimaculoides | reverse complement strand
ATATATATATATGTATTTTGTATGTATGTATTTTGTATGTATTTATGTGTGCCATTATCTACGTGCGGTGGAAGGTGGTTTGTTTGTCTACCACTTCTCGACCGGCTGCGATTTGTTTGCGATTCTGTAATTAGCATTTCGGCAAAAGAGAGGGTTTGGGAGGAATGAAAGGTAAAAGATCAAAGATGCCCATAACTCAAAGACCATTTCTACCGCTGTTTATCACTGTTTCAGACAGATCTGAGAATTTCACTCTCACGAAACCTGGCAATAGAAAACAGAATCGCTTATCTGTGCGCATATAAATGTACAAATAGGAATATGCCTCTCACTT
>NW_026337071.1:0-228 GCF_001194135.2 Octopus bimaculoides | reverse complement strand
TGAACCCGGAACCATGTGGTTGGTAAGCAAGCTACTTACCACATAGCCATCATCTCTTAAATATAGAACAGCTTTTTTTGTTTGTTTTAATTTCCATATATGGAAACAAATGACTTCCTTTGAAAGGAACAACTTCAGTAGTAAGTCTAAGAATGTGGAAAATATTGCAATACAGGTAGAATAGGGTGTGTCCCTTGGTGGGGAGCAGAGGCTGGCACACACACACAC
>NW_026337070.1:0-605 GCF_001194135.2 Octopus bimaculoides | reverse complement strand
TGTATGTGTGTGTGTGTGAATGTATGTATTATGTGTATATATGTATCTATGAGTGTATATGTCTATATACATATATATGTATGTGTGTGTGTGTGTGTGTGTACGTATGTGTATGTGTGTATGTATGTGTATGTGTGTTTATGTGTGTGTATGCATGAGTGCGTGTAAATCCATGTGTATACAACCGTGTGTGTATGTGTGTGTGTTCATAGGTCTATGTATATATGAATGTGTGTATATACACGTGTATACATACATGTGTGTATGCATATATGTGTGTAGGTGTGTATGTATATGTTCAAATATATATATATATATATATATATATACACACACACACATATCTGAACACACACAGAAACGCACACATATGCATGTAAATAAATGCTTATATTTTTGAATACATGTTTATTCAAGAACACATTAGATAATGTAGTCCCAGATACACAATGTCTGAAGCAAAGACAGGATGGTCACAACTGGGACATCTTTGATCATAGGTCTGCTAGATCAGGACTTGCCTGGGGTTAAACAATAATGACAAGGAAGGACCGTATTAGATAATGTAGTCCTAGATACACTATGCCTGAATGAAAGACAGGATG
>NW_026337069.1:0-443 GCF_001194135.2 Octopus bimaculoides | reverse complement strand
GTATGTGTGTATGTGTGTATGTGTGTATGTACGTGAGTGTGTGTGTACAGACCGAACATGTAGGTATAGAAGTAACATATCTGGGTACTGACATACCTATTGTCTTAATTTATTATATGTTTTCTAATTTCTCTTTCTTATTATTATTCTCTGTTATTTTTTTATCTGTAACTTAGCAACTGAATCTGTCCTTTACCATTTTTGCCAACGGATGGCACTCATGATCAATAACATTTTGTATTAAATCCGAACGAAACAGGTTCCATTTAACGAGATGGGCTTAATTACATGACCTGAGGAGACGCTTCTGCAATGAGGAATGCACCTGAGCTAGTTATATATAGTTTCCCATTCGCGAGGGATCGCTGCATGTGTCGAAACCGTCGTTGTGAGCAATAAAGTTTCACGTGTATTTTATTTTCCGTCTCTATAATTTGTTATAT
>NW_026337068.1:0-348 GCF_001194135.2 Octopus bimaculoides | reverse complement strand
TATATGTATTTATTTATTTATGTGTTTCAGCCAAGTGGCTGCGGTCATGCAACAGAATTAGAGATTGAGAATCCAACCCACTAAGGGATAGTATCTATCCAATATACTGCTGGGAGGGTACTCAACTATTGTTACACTAGTGTTATACTAAGTGCAATAAGTGGGTGCTGGTAAAAGGGGGTTATTTTACCCTAAATTTATATAGCAATAAGAAAATGGAGGGGAATATGAGGTACCCATCAACTTGCCGACACTGTATTCCATTGATTAATCTGTTTATTTTATAACTAAATTGACTAAAAACACAATATACAGACACTTATGACATACCATGTCATATCAGCAATT
>NW_026337067.1:0-657 GCF_001194135.2 Octopus bimaculoides | reverse complement strand
AACAAATACACACACATATATACAGACAATGGGCTTCCACACAGTTTCCATCAACCAAATTCACTTACATGAGAATGGTTGACCCACGACTATAATAGAAGACACTTGCCTAAGGTGCTGCATAGTGGGACTGAACCCAAAACCAAGGAGCTGCAAAATGAGCTACTTAACCACACAACTATGCCTGAGCCTAGTAAATTATAATTTCAAAATCTACCTTAACACTGTCTATTGTTAAAGTTCAGGTCTCATCTCTTTCAGCTGCTTGACTGTTATCTTCAAAGTCTATTAATCTTTGGTCAGGCATGCAATTCCAATAATGCTTGAGTTATATTTGTTGTTTGTAGTATCCATGTTGTAAATTTCACATGTGTAGCATACCTAGGTTTACATATCATATACTGTATGATACCTAGATATTGTGTGGACTAGGATTTGATATTAAATAAAGTTTTAAGCACTTATAATATGCAAATTAGTAACCCCAGTTCTCTGAAACTACTGGACTTGTTTCTCTGGATGGATCAAGTGATGTAGACACCTCTGATGAGACACAGGTTGAAAACTAATTTATCCTTCAGCATTCAGATTACTCTGTTAAATGGAATGTTTATTTATTCATGTTGTTTTGAATTGACCATGCATTATCTTGTAACT
>NW_026337066.1:0-233 GCF_001194135.2 Octopus bimaculoides | reverse complement strand
CACTGGAGCGATAAAGGTAGAATGAGGTATTTTTGCCTCTTGGCGAAATGGCTGAAGGATATTATCCCAATTTCTATTCCTATATGTTATATTTTAATAATTACTGAGATTTTATAATTTATATTTCATATTATATATTATATATTATATATGTAAGGCATAATATGCCATACATGTATTTTTTATTGATATAATTGTCCTTTTAGTAAATAAATAAATTGACATAATATAAT
>NW_026337065.1:0-530 GCF_001194135.2 Octopus bimaculoides | reverse complement strand
ATATATATATTCATACGTATAATAAGCATATTTAGTCTCGCTTTGATATTAGTCCCCGTGGATAAACACAGAAGAACATCTGCCACATGACATGCAAAGAGAACAAACTAGTTTCGTGTTTCATTAAAACCTCGT
Organism: Octopus bimaculoides; assembly: GCF_001194135.2. Classification (NCBI taxonomy): domain Eukaryota; kingdom Metazoa; phylum Mollusca; class Cephalopoda; order Octopoda; family Octopodidae; genus Octopus; species Octopus bimaculoides. The sequence goes on along the minus strand of NW_026337065.1, from coordinate 395 downwards.
CAGTGATCGTTTATCTCACCTTTCAGCTGCTGAAGTTAAGAAGCCGAGAGCTTCTTGTAGGAAATGTAAACAAAATTATGACAGCTATAATAAAACTTGCATAATACACAATAACGGTACAGGTTTTACAGCATGGCATTTGTAGTAACAACAGTTCTATTTGCGGTTGTGAATGAATACGTATGGGTATGGCATACTTACAAATATGTTTATTAAACCAGCGCGGTGCGATTCTATTTTCAGGCAACCGCAAGTTCATGTGGTTTATTCACTGGGTCTACTATCAGAACAGCGCTAAATATATACATACATACGTACCCACGTACGTATGTATGTGTGTATGCACACACAATTCATTTATTGTCTATATCTATTTTATGTATAAACTATGTGTG
>NW_026337064.1:0-337 GCF_001194135.2 Octopus bimaculoides | reverse complement strand
ATGTATGTATGTATGTATGTATGTATGTATACACAGGACCAGTTACTGCAACAGCCTGGGCTTTAGGGGCCCACAACTTTTAATACTCTCCCAAAGAGCCTAAGGGACCTACGCAAAGTGGATGTAGGTGTTTTCAAATCAAAATTGGGCCTCTTCCTGTCGAGGGTCCCAGATGAACCTACCGCACAGCAAGAGGTGCAAATGAGGCTAGCGACATCAAACTCCATTCTTTACCAAGTGCCACATATTGGAGGAGGGTCTCAGTAATAACAGTGTAGCAAAACAGCAGTGCCCCAGCATGACCACACCTCTGAGCTGAGACTACAAAAAGTATATA
>NW_026337062.1:0-461 GCF_001194135.2 Octopus bimaculoides | reverse complement strand
TTTCCATTTGTGCTTGTGTATGTAAGCTTTTTATGTATTCGTGTATGTATTTATAGGTGTATATATATATAATATGCATATGTGTGTGTGTACATGTTCATATACTTGCATATGTGTGCATATATGCAAATGTGTCTATATCTGCATATGCTCAAATTCATATGCATATATGTGCATATATATGTGTGTGCATGTACATGTGTTCATATACCTGCTTATGTGTGTATATATAAATGTGCATCTATATATCTGTACATGCGTGCAAATTTGTGTGTGTGTGTACATGCATGTAAGCAAAAATAATACAGAAGCCTGTTGTGTGTGCACACATTGGGTCCATGTCTAGATTTATGTTCCTTTTATGCCCAGTGACTTAGTGATTCAACTGAAAGATTGAAGTATGTACCAGTTTGAAATATGTGCTAGAGTCAATATGATTGTCTAAAAACCCTTGAAGGTGA
>NW_026337061.1:0-220 GCF_001194135.2 Octopus bimaculoides | reverse complement strand
GTATGTATGTATGTATGTATGTATGTATGTACGTATGTAAGTATGTATGCATGTTTGTTTGTCTATACACCGACATGTATATACACACACACACACACATATATAAATATGTGTGTATGTATGTATCTGTGTATTTATGTGTGTATGAATTTGCATATGCATATGTAATATATATATATGTATACATATATATATACATACACATATATATATATATATA
>NW_026337060.1:0-655 GCF_001194135.2 Octopus bimaculoides | reverse complement strand
ACACACACACACACACACACAGAAGCGGAATTAAAATACAAAATCAAACATAAGGTTCTGAATGTCTGAGATCACAAAATTGCAATTCTATTCCATAAATTCCTACAATCTTCAATTAAAACAACATTATTCAACATCAACCGATATATTATTCCTGTTTGCTCTTAGACCATAGTAAGGCTACTGTCTGTCGTTAGAACACATTACCACACTATTCTCCTCTTAGACTGTAATATCACTGCTATCTTACATAAGCCTAGAGTACAGTACTCTCTCTTATTAAACCACAATATCGCTATCGTCCACCATGTGACTAGAGTACATTCTTGTCTTTTATCAGACCACGATATCAGTGTTGGCTTGTTTCTGACAAGCGTACATTCCTGGCTTTTATTAGACTATAATATCGCTGCTAGTTTACATTAGACCAGACTATACTCCTGTCTTTTGCTAGACCACAATATTGCTACAATCTAACATGAAACTAGAGTGCACTCCTGTCTTTCATTAGACTACAATGTCACTGCTATCTTACATAACATCACAATACACCCCTGTCTTTTGTTAGACCACAATATCTCTGCCAATTTACTTAGACTAGAGAGCACTCCTACCTTTTTATTACACTACAATATATCATTATTATCATCATCAT
>NW_026337059.1:0-242 GCF_001194135.2 Octopus bimaculoides | reverse complement strand
ACACACACACACACGCACACACACACATATATATATATATATATGTATATGCATATATACAGACATCTGTTTACATATGTGTATATCTATATATGTAAATAGATGTATGTATATATATATATACATATTTATATATATAAATAGATAGATATATATTTGTGTATATTCTTTAACCATATAACACAAGTCTCACTTATATATATATATTTATTTATTTATGTGTTTCAGCCAAGTGGCTGCGG
>NW_026337058.1:0-398 GCF_001194135.2 Octopus bimaculoides | reverse complement strand
AATATTCTGTTGTATCTGGGGAGAGTCATTCTCTTTTAGTGCCTTATAATCTAACGCACGCACCGGTAAAATTTCCACTCATTTACTTATTTATTCTTCTAAAAGTTTCGTTGCTTCTTGCAACCTTTTCAATAGTTTTTGACTACTGAAAAGGTTGCAAGACGCAACGAAAATTTTAGAAAAATAAATAAAGGAGTGGAAATTTTACCGGTGCGTGTGTTAGATTATAGCATTAGGCAAGAAATTGAAATTTGTTTTGGCCCATTACACATCACGGACCCTAAGTAAGGCATGTGTAAAATTTGAATGAAATCGGTTGGCTAGTTCTCGAGTTTGAGTGGTGCACACATACAGACAGACAGACACACATTCTCAGTTTTGTATATATATATATATAT
>NW_026337057.1:0-511 GCF_001194135.2 Octopus bimaculoides | reverse complement strand
AGATAGATAGATAGATAGATTGACAGTCAGATAAACATACATGCATTCATACAGACAGACAGACAGCTAGCTAGATAGATAGATAGGCAGGCAGGTAAGCATGCAGGCGGACAGACAGACAGATAGATAGTTAGTTAGTTAGTTAGTTAGTTAGATAGGTAGATAGATAGATAGATAGATAGACAGATAGATAGATAGAGAAATGAAAGGGGCTAAACAAAATATGGTGTAACTAAAAGGCGAAGGAAGAGCAAAGAGATCTGCTTTGGGTTTTTCTCTCTTTGATTCTTTGATCAATTTCTCTCTTTATTGGTTTCCCGGATCAAACTAGCAAATATATTTAAATAAAATATGGACCGGATGCAGATTCTAAAACCTATTACAAGCACAATCAGTAAAGTGACGGACAAAAGGATTTGTTTTATTGAGTTGTGTCCCTTTATGTTTCATTTTGAAAACCTGTCGAGGTCAAATTTTTTCAGTTTTCCGGAGTCGGTAAAAAAAAAAAAAA
>NW_026337056.1:13738-14506 GCF_001194135.2 Octopus bimaculoides | reverse complement strand
TTATTATTATTATTATTATTATTATTATTATTATTATTATTAAGGCGAGTGAGCGGGCAGAATCTTTAGCGCGCCGGGCGAAATGTTTTGCGGTACTTCGTTTTGTCTGCACATTCTGAGTTCAAATTCAGTGGAGGTCGGCTTTACCTTTCACCCCTTAGGGGGTCGATAAAATAAGAACCAGTTCAATACTGGAGTCGATGTAATCGACTTAATCCCCTCCCCCAAATTCCAGGCCTTGTGCCTATAGTAGAAAGGATTGTTATTATTATTATTACTATTATTATTATTATTATTAAGGTGCGAGCTAGCAGAATCTTTAGCACGCCGTGTGAAATGTTTTGCGGCACCTCGTCTTGTGTGCACGTTCTGAGTTCAAATTCCGCCGAGGTCGACTTTGCCTTTTATCCTTTCAGGATCGACTAAATAAGTACCAGTTACGCACTAGGGTCGATGTAATCGACTTAATCCCTTCCCCCAAGCTACCCTTGTGGCAAAAAAATTTGAAATCATTATTATTATTATTATTATTATTATTATTATTATTATTATTTTTATTAAGGCAGCGAGCTGGCAGAATCGTTAGTATGCCGGACAAAATGCTTAGCGGTATTTCGCCTGTCTGCACGTTCAGAAATCAAATTTCGCCGAGGTCCACTTTGCCTTTCATCCTTTCGGGATCGATAAATTAAGTACCAGCGAAATACTGGAGTCGATGTAGTTGACTCATCCCCTCCCTCAAAATGGCTGCCCTTGTGGTAAAATTTG
>NW_026337056.1:7670-8432 GCF_001194135.2 Octopus bimaculoides | reverse complement strand
TATATATATATATAATCAAAAACCTTTTCCCTTCCTCTTATGAAGCATGCTACCTCCTACTCGTTTCGTATATGTATATATATATATATATGTGTGTGTGTGTGTGTGTGTGTGTGTATACATACACACTCCTTTCTTAATTACACAATTGCTCTGAGTGACTCCCACTCCAAACATTACCAAATAGTAACTCTCTCTTTCTCCCTCTCCTCCTCCCTCTTCTTCTTTCTCTCCCACTCCAGCTCTTTTTCTCTCTCTCTCTCTCTCTCGCTCCTTTTATCTTTGTTTCTTTCTACTCCTTTTTTCCTCATCTATGTTTCACTCACTCTCACCTCTTAGTGTTAGTTTCATTGTCTTACTGACTCTCACTCTCTCTCTCTCACTCTCTCTCGCTCATTCAGTATCCGAAACCCGACCACAAACATTACCGTAAGCACAAGCTTTATAATAGCTTACATGCAACTCTTTTTAACAAAGTACCTGCTTTCTTCTTTCTTCTTTTCATTGCTATCATTATAAATCATTACCATATTTTATTTCTTAAATCCATATCATTTATATCAACATCAATGTAGTATTTAATATTTTAAACATTTCGTTTGAATGCAGGTAAACAACACCATACACACACACACACACACACACACACACACACACACACACGCACATATATGTTTGTATGCATTATATATAAATATATATATATATATATATATATATGTATATACATAATTACTCATGTATTTCAAAATGGATGTGAAA
>NW_026337056.1:5393-7025 GCF_001194135.2 Octopus bimaculoides | reverse complement strand
ATCAAAAAGGTGGCGAGCTGGCAGAATGGTTAGCACGCCGGGCGAAATGCTTTGCGGTATATCGTCTGCCGCTACGTTCTGAGTTCAAATTCCGCTGAGGTCGACTTTGCCTTTCATCCTTTTGGGGTCGATTAAATAAGTACCAGTTATGCATTGGGGTCGATGTAATCGACTTAATCAATTTGTCTGTCTTTGTTTGTCCCCTCTATGTTTAGCCCCTTGTGGGCAATAAAGAAATAGGTATTTCGTCTGTCTTTACGTTCTGAGTTCAAATTCCGCCGAGGTCGACTTTGCCTTTCATCCTTTCGGGGATCGATAAATCAAGTACCAGCTGCCTACTGGAGTCGATCTAATCGACTGGTCCTCACCCCTCCTCAAAAATTTCTGGCCTTGTGCTCAAAATAGAAAAAATAAGATTATTATTAAAGGGAATTATCAAAGCAGCAAGCAAAATCTCTTTACGATATTAAATTCAGTTTGCTTTTTATGTTCTGGATGTGAACATCAACGAAGTTAAGTTCACTACACAACCTTCTGTACGTGGAATCGTTAAAATTAAAAGTATCAAATTTATTCGACTTCATGAATAAGTAGTAATTTAATAGAAAGAGGATCCAGCCCCTTATCAAATTTGTGATGTTTCTTTATTAAACCGTTTCCACTATAAATTTTTTTTATCCGGTAGTTGTAGTCAGTAATAGATCAGCGCTAGTCAAACCATGGAAATAGATCAAATCAAATCGAATACGGTCCCTTTCTCGTCAGATTACAAAATTTGAGTATTAACATGATGAAATCATGTTAATACTGCTCTTACTTTACACATGTGAGTATGCGTGTGAACCGAAAACTTCCAGCTATTCGCCATATGTAAAACCACAAGTGTGAAAAAAAACGAAGACGGAGATTAACATGTCACACGACTTCCTTCCTTCAACCGAACGAAAAGAGAAATTCCACTCGCATCCGTTGAAATTTTCACGAGTGGCATTAATCCATGTCTGTGTGTGTTGGGCGGAGGTGGGAGAGAGGTATACCGTTTATGACTGAGTGTTTAAAATAATGTTCTTTCTGTGCTTAAGGTATGTACAGAACGTGTATTAATATATACTTAGAATGTATAAAAGTATACAATACATAGCACAGGCACACACTCTTATATATATATGTATGTTTGTGTGTATAAATATATAGACAGACATAAATAGCCGATTAGATAGATAGATAGATAGATAGATAGATAGATAGATAGGGACATGCATACATACATACATACATACATATATTATGCATACATACACATGCATAAATATATATGTATGGCCACTTTTATTACACACACACACACACACACACACATATATATATATACGTATGTATGTATGTTATTATGTATGTTCGTATGTATAACATACTCTAACAGTCGTGTGTATGTGTGTATCGAATGTATATCTACGTTTGGAGGTAATGAAGCGAGCGCTCATGGATGTAGGCCAAGATTTCTTTGTATATGTGTCTATGTGAGTGCATGCGTGTGGAGCTATGTTTATATATGTGTATGCCTGAGAGAGAGAGAGATTGAGAGAGAGAAAGATTGAGAGAGAGAGAGAGAGAGAGAGAGAGAGAGAGAGA
>NW_026337055.1:0-484 GCF_001194135.2 Octopus bimaculoides | reverse complement strand
TATATATATATGCATGCATGTATGCATATATATATCTATATGTTTATCTATCTATCTATCTATCTATCTATTTTATTTACCACCAGTGGTCTAGTCAATAGACTATGTATGATTCATTTAAAATGCAGAGATGCCTATAATAGGACATCTACTCGCTAGAAATAGCAACAAAAGACTACATACCACAAAAATTAGGGATAATTTCGAAAGGAAATGAAAAATAAAAACTTTTACCAATCTATATTCTGTACCATGCTTTCAAGTCAATTTTAGTAAGATAAAGATTTTATATCTTACAAGGTCGGACTATCGTCAGCAGAAATGACCAGACAACATATGAAGCACGAGTCAATACGCAGCATGGTTCGTGTTCGTATGTCTAATTTTTCAAAATATACTGCGTATTTGCGGTTTACCTAATCAGCAGCAAATTTTTTGCTACCCTATAATTTATTAATAATGATAAAATTCTCTTTGGATGATT
>NW_026337054.1:0-312 GCF_001194135.2 Octopus bimaculoides | reverse complement strand
TGTTGTATTTTGACCCGAAGATTAGCTATATTTTTGAATAGAATTGATTTAATCGATTTGATTTTCTTTTGTTTTCTATTTGAACATTTGGGTATGAAACACGTGTAGTCGATTTATTATTTTAATGATTATTACTTTGTATTTTATTGTAGTTCTTTTTTGTGTATTTACTTATTAAATTGTTCTATATGTGACTGTCGATTTTCATGGATGAGTTCATGAACTTAGGTTCATTTCTCTAAATTATATATTTATATATTATATACTGTGAAGCTTAATTCAATTTTAATTTTTGATAAATTGAATTTAATT
>NW_026337053.1:0-202 GCF_001194135.2 Octopus bimaculoides | reverse complement strand
TATATATATATATATATACATAAGGACACATATATACACACACATATATACATGGACATATACACATGAACATATGTGTAAGCATGTCTTTGCTTGTATGCTCAGCATATATATATATGGAGAGAGAGAGTGACAGACAGACAGACAGATTAATAGATACATGCATGCATGCATGCATACATACATACATACATACATACAT
>NW_026337051.1:0-345 GCF_001194135.2 Octopus bimaculoides | reverse complement strand
GTGTGGGGGGGGGTGTAGGTATGAATATGAAATTCAAATCAAATTGTGTCTAGTGGTTTGCAGTGGGACAGAGTACTTCATAAATCTTTCAGAATATGGTTTATTTAAATAGAATATTTTTCTCATGAGTCGAGTTTCACACCACTGCAATCTTCAGGCAAGAACTATTACAACTTTATTTAGATCTACTGCTGAGGGTGTTTTTTCTTTGTTGTATTGTTTAATCTTGAGGTTCCACGTTTTGTCAATTTCTGTTTCAAGATCTGTATACTTGCTCAGTTTTTTGGTTGGTCTTTTCTGATCCTTTCCTTCATCATTGAATGTTTGATTCCATCACCTTCAAAT
>NW_026337050.1:0-277 GCF_001194135.2 Octopus bimaculoides | reverse complement strand
TTCTACAGCTGGATGCCCTTCTTAATGCCAACCACTCCGAGAGTGTAATGTGTGCTTTTACGTGCCACCGGTACAAAGGCCAGTCAGGCGGTACTGGCAATGGCCACAGACAAAATGGTGTATTTTACATGCCACCTGCACAGGAGCCAGTCTAGCGGCACTGGCAACGATCTCGCTCAAATGAATTTTCACGTGCCACCGGCACATGTGCTAGGAAGGCAATGCTAGTAACGATCACGCTCGAACGGTGCTCTTAGTGCTCCACTGGTACAGGTGC
>NW_026337049.1:0-513 GCF_001194135.2 Octopus bimaculoides | reverse complement strand
CCCCCCCCCTCTCCCAAAATTTCGGGCCTTGTGCCTAGAGTAGAAAAGTACACGTGTCCGTGAAATGCTCAAGCATATTGACAATAATTCAATGTATAGGTGACTTAGTTGATCGAATAGTTTGGTTACACTTCGTCGAAACCGACGGAGAACCATCCGTATATGCATAATGTGAGACGGTATCTGCATCTGCTGGGAGCTACATACAAAGTTAAAACAATTAGCGATTCCATGGTACATGATGCCAAGACATATTCGTTTGCGAGCGAACGCTATGTATGTATGTATGCATGCATGTATGTATGTGGGAATGTAATGTATGTACGTGTATGTGTGTTTATGCATGTGTGAATGTATGTGTGTAAGTACGAGCGTATATATGCATATATGCTTACACACACACACACACACACACACATATATATATACACGCGCACAACATACTTATAGATATATATGTAGACATATATACACACATAAGCATATATGTGTATATATATATATATATATATA
>NW_026337048.1:1196-1315 GCF_001194135.2 Octopus bimaculoides | reverse complement strand
TATGTATGTATGTATGTGGGTACGTTGTGTGCTTATATGTAAATGTATGTAGCTTAGTGTGTGTGTGTATGTGTCTACAGATGCATGTATGTGTATGTATGCATGTCTGTTTATGCATA
>NW_026337048.1:813-1186 GCF_001194135.2 Octopus bimaculoides | reverse complement strand
GTGTCTACAGATGCATGTATGTGTATGTATGCATGTCTGTTTATGCATATGTGTTTGTTGATGTGTGTATATGTCTGTGTGTACATCTGTGTATAAATACATGCATGTATATATATTATATATATACACACACACACATATATATACATATATAGATATATATATTTGTACATATGAATATACATACATGTATATATATTTATACATATATATCTATAGATAAAAGTATATACATGTCTACATATATATATATAAATGAGTATGTGTGTACACACACACATGTTCATACATTCATGTATACATACATGTGTGCATATACACATGTGTTTCTGTTTGCATGTATGTAGGTATGTGTGTATGTGTATTTGTATGT
>NW_026337048.1:621-727 GCF_001194135.2 Octopus bimaculoides | reverse complement strand
GTGTGTGTGTGTATTAACCTACCCAGTCTATCTCTGACTTCCGCTTGTTTAAATGATTGCTCTCTTTGTTCATGATGATGATGATGGTGATGGTGATGGTGATGGT
>NW_026337048.1:386-611 GCF_001194135.2 Octopus bimaculoides | reverse complement strand
TGCTCTCTTTGTTCATGATGATGATGATGGTGATGGTGATGGTGATGGTGATGATGATGATGGGGAGAAGTCTGTGTCAGTCAGACTAAATATCTTAGTAGAAATTACTGGGTCAGGTTTGGATTATATTTAGCAGCCTATGGGTATATATTAACAGGGTAATGTTCTACATGTGTACATACACCATTCCACGTGTGTACGTGTGTGTGTGTGTGTGTGTGTGTG
>NW_026337047.1:0-204 GCF_001194135.2 Octopus bimaculoides | reverse complement strand
TATATATATATTCGCACACACACACGTATGTATATATCTATACATATATATATAGGCTATACAGGGGTGCTAGAAAGAAGTTAGCAATATATGTAATGCAGCCAGTGGTTCCTGCCCTAGATAAGGAGTAAAGATGGAATAGCATACAGGGAGTTTGTGACAAAGTAAAGAGGGTGAACACATGGTACAAGGCGGACGAATATC
>NW_026337046.1:0-216 GCF_001194135.2 Octopus bimaculoides | reverse complement strand
TGTATGTATGTTTGTATGTATATATATATACATGTATGTTTGTAGTATGCATGTATGTACGCTTGTATGCATATATGTACGTATATATGTATATATGCATGCATTATGGATGTATTCATGCATGCATGAATGCATGCATGTATGCATGTATGTATGCTTGTATGCATCTACATATATGTATATCTGTATGTATATATGCCTGTATGTATGCATGCA
>NW_026337045.1:0-353 GCF_001194135.2 Octopus bimaculoides | reverse complement strand
TATTTTATTCCTTTATAAACTGTGAATTCCCTGTCTAGAACTTTCATACAGACTCACCTTGTCTCTGATGACGAAATACCCAGTATACAGACATGCTCGCCTATCACTTGAGATATCCCGAAACAGCTGTAAGACTTCAAATTCACCTTTCCCTAATTAAATATTCTAAATGGCTTGAGATATCTGTCCTGCTTTGGTCTTTGCTGTCCTTTTTCCTCTGATATAATATATGCCTGCTCACTTGGAAACCTAATACGGCTCGCTTACTCCAGCGTCAGCTGTGAACTTAGAACCTAACGGATAACCAATTATAGCACTTACTCAGCGTACCTATTCATTTAGATCACCAGTGA
>NW_026337044.1:0-201 GCF_001194135.2 Octopus bimaculoides | reverse complement strand
TAATAATAATAATAATAATAATTATAATAATAGTAATAATAATAATAATAGTAATAATAATAATAGTAATCAGTATACATATGCGTATGTTTTTGTATCCATGTGTGTACGCGTGTGTGTGCAGAGATAGATAGATAAGTCGATAGATAGATAGATAGATAGGTCGATAGATAGATAGACAGATAGATAGACAGACAGACA
>NW_026337043.1:0-267 GCF_001194135.2 Octopus bimaculoides | reverse complement strand
CCTCGAACGTCTTCTCCCTGCTGAGGATTACACATTATTGATCTCTTTTTTCTTTTGTTTTATATCATTTTGTTAGTCTTGTTTACACGCAAGACCTTCATAAACACACACACACACACACATTCTTTGTTTTGTCTTGTACTGTCCATAATGTTTTTTATTAATGTAAACCCTTGTAGTTAATAAAGGAATCGTTATCATATTTATCATATTACATTTATTATTATTATTGTTCAGTAGTTTTCTTTTTATAACGTGCTTTCACTT
>NW_026337042.1:0-238 GCF_001194135.2 Octopus bimaculoides | reverse complement strand
GGAGTATACTTCATACGATCCACTCTTCTTCTTGCATCATTCGAACGTTGAACGTCTGTTTGTTATTTGGCAAGCTCTGCAGAAGCATAGAGGTCTTGATGGTAGTGCCAACTGTGGCTTGAACATGTTCCATAAGCCAATGGAACCGTTTGGTCGTGACACCAATCCTATTAGCCTTACTAAAGACCACGCCAAGGCTGTTGATGTGTTTAACTACAACGAACTGGGATATGATTAT
>NW_026337041.1:0-434 GCF_001194135.2 Octopus bimaculoides | reverse complement strand
TATATACATATGTATATATGTCAACGTATCTAGATATAGACGTGTATGTATGTATGTATATACTTATGTGTATGTATCTATATATGTATGTATATATGTATATGCGCATGTATATATATATATATTGTATATATATATGTATATATACATGTGCATATACGTATATGTATATATATACGTATGCGTATATATGTAAGTGTGTATATATATAAACATATGTGCACATATGCATGTATATACATATGTGTACATATGTATGTATATATGCATGCATATTTATATACGTATATATATACAAATATATGCATACATATGTATATATGTATATATAAATGTATGTATATATGTATATATGTATATATGTATACATATATATATGTATGCATATATGTATACATTTACACACACACACACACACACACACACACACACAC
>NW_026337040.1:0-386 GCF_001194135.2 Octopus bimaculoides | reverse complement strand
AAGCTCACTTAAAAAATTCTCAAATACGGATTCAGCGGAGCAAAAACAGGACGGCTAGACCAGTGAAAATGGTACATACCTCGATTATCTGCAGACTATAGTTTCAAAATCAACACTTTCAAAATAAAAGTCTCCATTTTTCTTCAGTACAGATTGCCGATATTTTTACAATCGAACAGAAACTCGTGCTAGTTGTCTTCACACATTTCTCAAAGTTGGTAAATTCAAAGCAGAAATTATTTTCTGCAGATATATTTTCTGGATTCAGCGCTCCAAAACTAAGACTTTTCAATTCTAATCTTTATAGTGGATAGAATCACGTGCCCGCTTTCACTAGTTGAAGACAACTAGCACAAGATTCTGTTCGATTGTAAAAATATCGGCAA
>NW_026337039.1:0-595 GCF_001194135.2 Octopus bimaculoides | reverse complement strand
ACATACATACATACATACATCAAAGGTATTTTTCTTTCTCCGTTTTTTGTTTATTATTCCTATCTTTGTTATTTTTTCTTTCGCTTTTATCTTCTTTATTATTATTTTTTTGCTTCTTTTATTCCATTATCTTGTTATTTTACTTTCCTCTCGATACGACGATAAGAAACATTAACAACTACTTCTAATCTATATCCATTGGTATGTTTAATCATTCTTAACAAACGATAATTTATCATATATTACATTGGACCAGGTTCAATTTCGCAACAACAATTTCTTCTTTTGACTAATCTCTATTCTATACGTGTCTGTTATGTAAATTATCTCTAGTCCATAAAGTCAGTGTCGAAATTTTGGCATTGTCCACCAGTCGGTACCTTCAGACATATTTTCTTTGCTTCCTTAATGTTTTAAAGGCACGTAGCACTCTTGAGCGTAAAACCGTGGTTTCGATTCCAGGAGCGGACGACGTGTTTTTTTTGTTTTTTTTTGAGGAAATAAATGGCATGTGTAGTAAGTAGCTTGCTTACGAACCACATGGGTCCGGGTTCAATCCCACTGCGTGTCACCTTGGGCAAGTGTCTTCTACTAT
>NW_026337038.1:0-222 GCF_001194135.2 Octopus bimaculoides | reverse complement strand
CTTCTGTTGCTTTACGATGGAACATCTCTAATTATAGAGATCCAATCATTTACACCCAGCAGCAACTCCAAAATATTTCTTTACTTTTGAAACTCTCACATCAATATATATTTGATAAAGAACAATTATCCATACATTTAGAAAATAGTTTTTTCTTTCTTCTCTCAAAACTTACTCAGTTTTTTTTTCAACATAGATTCGGTACTTACACATCGATATATA
>NW_026337037.1:0-283 GCF_001194135.2 Octopus bimaculoides | reverse complement strand
TGTGCACATTAAGGAGCCTGGGTCCACTGTCCCCCAAGCCCTGCCGGATGATATCAGCGATCCACTCGGCCTTGTAACTAGGGGGTAGACCATGAACCCAGGCTCTAATTATTCTTCTTCTGCAGTAAGAGGGGAGGAACAAAATTTCCTCCCCCTGCAGAGTCTGGCTTGCCGCATAAGCAGCTTCCCCAGGGGAGTCGAACAACAACCACACCGTAGCATATTTGACCCCGCTGGAGATGAAATATTTCTTTGTTGGCAAACAAATTGCCAACTCTTTTTC
>NW_026337036.1:0-367 GCF_001194135.2 Octopus bimaculoides | reverse complement strand
ATAATATAAAGTAAAGTAAATATCATAAGATAAATATAATAAATATTTATAAATATTTATTATATTTATTATATTATGTTTATCTTATGATATTTACTTTACTTTATATTATACTCATTTATTGTGCTTTTAATTATTAATTTTTCTATATGTGATAGTGGATTTTCATCGATGAGTTCTTGAAAATTGGTTATTTTCCCTAAAACTATATATATATATATATAAAGATTAATATGTGTATGTGTGTGTGTGTGTGTGTGTATATATATATATACACGCACATATATGAATAAAAGATAAATATGTATATATAAAAGATAAACATGTATACATATATATATATATATATATATATATATATATATAT
>NW_026337035.1:0-357 GCF_001194135.2 Octopus bimaculoides | reverse complement strand
CACAGACATTTATATTTACATATATATGCATGTATATATGGATATATGTGTGTGTGTGTGTGTGTGTGTTTGTATGTGTGCGTCTGTGTGTGTGTGTACATATATAACTATATATACTTATATATATACTTATATATATATACTTATATATATACATATATGTATATATATATATGTATATGTATATATGAATATGCATATATATGAATACATATACGTATATGTAAATACATGTAGATATATATGGGTGTACATATATATACATATATTTAATATACTAATATATATATATATTCATATATACATATACATATATACATATATATACATACACCCCTACACACACACACAGACACA
>NW_026337034.1:0-230 GCF_001194135.2 Octopus bimaculoides | reverse complement strand
GCTGATGAGAGTTCTCTGTTATAGAATGGTGCTAATGGCGGGTGGAGTGGGGGGAGGGGGTGACGGTAGAGGTGAAAGTGTAATGGTGGCGGCGGCGGCGGTGGTGATAGTGAGAGGAGGCGGGGATAATGGTGGTTTTACTGCTGTGTCAGTGGTGGTAGTGATTTTGGTAGTGGTAATAATGATAATAGCAGAATGGTAAACAGTGTTCTTGGTGCTGGGTATGAATC
>NW_026337033.1:0-282 GCF_001194135.2 Octopus bimaculoides | reverse complement strand
TGTACGCATATATACATATAGATATATACACATGTATATCTATATATATACATAGTGGTTGTGTGGTAAGTAGCTTGCTTGCCAACAACATGGTTCTGGGTTCATTCCTTCTACGTGGCACCTTGGGCAAGTGTCTTCTACTATAGCCTCGAGCTAACCAGAGCCTTGTGTGTGGATTTGGTAGGCGGAAACTGAAAGAAGCTCGTCGTATATATGTGCGTGTGTGTGTGTGTGTGTATACAATATATACACGTATATATATTTTTTTATCATTATTATTAT
>NW_026337032.1:0-791 GCF_001194135.2 Octopus bimaculoides | reverse complement strand
ATACATACATACATACATACATACATACATACATACATATGTATACACTCATCTTGCTTAATTAATTCAATAATGACATTTCAGCAGCACAGACACACTTCAATTTGTTGTTTTTCTTCCATTTTCTTATCGTCTATATACATTAAACAATGGTTTACCTCTAAAATTACCTGCTGCTGTATACTTTATACCAAGGACCATACTTACTGAGGTAATTACCAGGTGTGCCTCTGGATACTTCTTTCCCTTTGAGGGCTTAACACCTCTTAAGTATAACTTATATATACATACATATATATATACATATACATACATATACATACATATATATATACATATACATACATATACATATATATACATACATATATAAACATACATATATACATATACATATATATATACATATATACATATATATATACATATATATATAAATATATGTACATATACATATAAACATACATATATATACATACATTTGTGTATATATATATATACATCTATCTATCTATCTATCTATCTATATATATATATATATATATATATATATATATATATATATATATATATATATATATATATATATATATATATATATATATATATATATATATATATATATATATATATATATATATATATATGTATATATATGTATATTTATATATATACATACATACCTATATATACGTATATATTGATATATGCATATATATATACATACATATATATTTATACATATATACATATACAAGAATAAGGGCAGGGAATCGTCAATTAATAATAGA
>NW_026337031.1:0-229 GCF_001194135.2 Octopus bimaculoides | reverse complement strand
CGGGTTCAGTCCCACTGTGTGGCACCTTGGGCAGGTGTCTTCTACTATAGTCGTCTATATTGTCCCCCGACCCCCATTCCAAAACACTTTCACCGCAAATTTTTGTATATTCGGAATCTCCATAATAAATAATATTTGCATAGAAAATTTCATGACAAAAGTAAATAGACACCCATAAGACCACATCTTATGGTTATTTTAATTTGAGCTTTATCTTTTTTTATTAATT
>NW_026337030.1:0-333 GCF_001194135.2 Octopus bimaculoides | reverse complement strand
TAATTGTCTTTTTAAAAAATAAATAAATAGACATAATATAATGTCTAAAACTTGATGAATACCACCTCTTGATCCCCTCCATTTTCTTATTGCTATATAAATTAAGGGTAAAATAACTTTTTACCCTCACCCGTTTATTACACTCGGTAATGTAATTGCCATGCAATGAAAAAAACACTTGTGTATTAATAATTGGGTATTCTACCAGCAGTATATTGGATAGATATTATCCCTTAGTTGATTGGATTCACAACGTCTAACTCACTTGGAATATTTATATATGTGTGTGCATATATATGCATATACATATATATAAATGTATATATATATATA
>NW_026337029.1:0-310 GCF_001194135.2 Octopus bimaculoides | reverse complement strand
AAGCACGTTATAAAAATAAAACTACTGAATAATAATAATAATAATAGGATTGAGGTTACTCCACCAGGAAATATAGAAGCAAGAAAAGAAGAGCGCCATTGTTGTCAAGTGAAGGATATTTGGATAACTCGTGTGTCTTCCACAGGTTTAAAATATAAACTTGTCAATCTACTTCATTTTGGTAATATTTTTAGCACTGTCGTTCACTTGATAACAATGCCACTCTTCTTTTTTTTGCTTCTATATTTCCTGGAGGAGTTACTTCAATCCTATAAATAATAATAATAATAATAATAATAATAATAATAAT
>NW_026337028.1:0-299 GCF_001194135.2 Octopus bimaculoides | reverse complement strand
TCGATCCCAGTACGTGATGAGTACATTTGTTCTATCGAAACCCTGACGGCTGATTTTACCTTGGCAGAATGTTAACTGTGCTTGTAAACAACCATTTCAAAACACTGCAAGAAATGTTTAAAGGCGCTTTTACTCATTCAATAGTATCTGTAACCATTTCCATGAGAGCTTCATATCGTGCAATTCGTATAATTACATGCATGATTGCACACATTCCTATACAAACACATGAAGACACGCACCCACAAGCACATACACACATACATACATACATACATACATACATACATGCATATATA
>NW_026337027.1:0-664 GCF_001194135.2 Octopus bimaculoides | reverse complement strand
CAACATGCTTCTTTCAGTTTCTGTCTACCATATCTACTCAGAAGGCTTTGGTCAGCCCGAGACTATAGTAGAAGACCCTTGTCCAAGGTACCATGCAGTGGGACTGAACCTGGGAGCATGTGATTGGGAAGCAAACTTCAACTATTAGAACTTAATAATTGTTCCAATGATGAATATAAATTTTAGATTTTGCAAAACTATTTAACCAATGGTGGGGCTGAAATCCAAAATTTAAATTATTTTTTTTCTTAGTGGGACAGGAAATTGTGAAAATCTCTTTTTTTCTTAATCAATAATGTACTTTTTTTGTACTCAGTACTTAATAAAATAGTTACCGGTAGATTCTTTTGTATTAAATAATTGTGATAAAATATTGACCCATTAGCATTTTAAATTGGCCATATCCAGCCCAAATATTCTTTTGTTTTATGTCCAAACCAGCCAAATCTGGCTTCTCACATCTACCTCACAACGTCATTCTAAAAATAAACAATTACTTTATCAAAATCTCAAACTTATGAGATAATGCATGATTAATCTAAAACAAGTTAAATGAATAAGCTTTACATTTTGACAGAAAAATCTGAAAACTAAAGGGTTGAAGATGTTTTTGGGTTTTTTTTCCAAACACTGGTGGAGCATACATTTTTCTGGACCGTTATGA
>NW_026337026.1:0-602 GCF_001194135.2 Octopus bimaculoides | reverse complement strand
TATATATGTATATATATTTATGTGCGCGACGGTCTTCATTCAGTTTCCCACTAACAAATTCACTCATAAGGCTTTGGTGGGATCGAAGCTATAGTAAAAGACACTCAGAGTGACACGTATTTGGGCTGAATTTGGTTGGGAAGCAGGATTTCACCCGTCTTTACGTTCTGAGTTATATTCCGCCCTAACGTGACTTTGCTATCATGTTTTCGGAGTCGACGCTAGTTCTTATCTATTTATCTAACCCTAAGAACCAGTTGAACATTGAGGTCGTTATAATCGACTAACCCCGTCCCACGAGCTGGTTGGCCTTTTGACAAACTTTGAAGTCAATATACAATGGAACTTGCCTCTATGTTACTAATACATATAAGACGTGTAGTAATAAAACAACTAAACGTCTTTGGAGTGATGCTGAATGTTTTCCATGGAGCGCAGGATTAAAATATGTAGCAGCAGCAAAAGTAACAGTAATACTACTAGCTAGGAGTAGCAATATACCACATCTATTTCTAGCACATTCTATGAAATTGACCATGCATTCTTTTCTTCATCCACCTATTTTCAGTTTCATTCGTTTTCAATTTCTTGTATAGTGCTTT
>NW_026337025.1:5055-5352 GCF_001194135.2 Octopus bimaculoides | reverse complement strand
AATCGAATATGCACATTAGACTTAAACGCAAGTTTTTCATTGGAAATATCAACCGTTGATGGACATCCCAGCATAAATTGTTCCATTGCCTCGGGAGAGTTTACACAGGTCATCCGAGCCAACGGGAGTGTTTCTATCTGCGCCTTCGACAACATGAAAGGTTTTAAGAAAGGAGTTTGTACCACATACCGCGAAACTTGCTTTAAATGTGGGCTGCTAGAAGACGGTGCTTAGTGTGTTGCAACACTAGCGGAGGCAGCTATATGGCGATGAGCAAGAAGACTCCGAGAGCGCTTT
>NW_026337025.1:4911-5045 GCF_001194135.2 Octopus bimaculoides | reverse complement strand
GTGTTATTGCAAACATGCGAGCTCAGTGATCCTGTATCTCTGTCGGAGAAATATAAAATAGACCTTTCTGAAGACTTCAAACACCATGGACAACTGCTGCTTCCTGGCTTGGACGTAGGTCTTAGCGACGAATT
>NW_026337025.1:4063-4533 GCF_001194135.2 Octopus bimaculoides | reverse complement strand
AAAGGGATCGCTTTGGCTGTGGCTTCTTCTGGGATTGCTGCAACTCTACTACCCGGGGGTAGGAGTGCTCATTCCACTTTTAAATTTCCATTTAATACGACTACGTCTGACTCTGCATCTTGCGATAAGAGCAAGGTTTCGGACAAAGCAGAAGTCTTGAGAAGGTTCCAGCTCATTGTGTGGGATGAATGGCCCATAAAGCATCCCTCGGGCCCCTACATAAGACTCTGCAAGATATCAGGGACTGCCACCGTCTAATGGTAGGGTTATCTCCCCTGCTATCTGGTGATTTTAGGCAAACTCTTCCAGGTATTCCCGAAGACACCAGGGAGGACGCTGTGGAAGCTTGCATTAAGTCCTCTCACCTGTGGCAGCAGGTAATAATGTTCTCCCTTAAAACCAACATGCGAGCTCAGCCAGCGACCGCTCGTCAGTCGATTTTTCCAAAGACCTAACAGTTGCCGACGGCA
>NW_026337025.1:3361-4053 GCF_001194135.2 Octopus bimaculoides | reverse complement strand
GACCGCTCGTCAGTCGATTTTTCCAAAGACCTAACAGTTGCCGACGGCAATGCGCCTTTGGATGCAGTTGGAGAAATGATAGTCTCATAAGTATGCACAGTTGTCTACACTGTTGACGATCTCATGGCTGCTGATTTCCCCATTCTACCGAAAAATTACAAAGACGTAAGTTGGTTGTGCGATAGGGCCATACTAGCACCGAAAAACAACTTTGTGACGAAACTCAATGAAGATTCGTTGCCGTGCCTTCCTGGAATTCTTCATACCTACAATTCCAGAAGAGGTTGTTAATTTTCCAACAGAATTCCTCAATTCCTTCAAACCCCTCACACAACCAACTCATACATTGTGCTTCAAACCTGGAGCTCCAGTGATGCTGCTGAGGAATCTGGAGCCACCAACGTTCTGCATACAACAGAACGCAGTTAGTGATGAAAACCTGCTGCCGTATGTCATTGAGGCTACGATTCTCGCGGAATGTCGCATGAGAGAGGATGTGTTCATACCTGGAATACCTCTTACTCCATCAGGCAAGGAATTTCCCTGTCCGCTGCGCCGACTTCAGTTTCCTCTTCGACTATGCTTCGCCATATCAATCAATAAGTCCCAAGGCCTCCATTTAGGCGAACCATGTCTCTCTCATTGCCAGTTATATGTTGGATTCTCCAGAGCTCGAAAGAAACAAAATCTAT
>NW_026337025.1:1870-3351 GCF_001194135.2 Octopus bimaculoides | reverse complement strand
TGCCAGTTATATGTTGGATTCTCCAGAGCTCGAAAGAAACAAAATCTATTCGCACTTGCCCCTAATGGCAAAGCGAAAATGTGGTCTACAGAGAGGTGTTGTAGGGGCATCACGCGCCAACTACTTTCAAATTTGTGAACCTCGGTGCCTCCACTACATCAGTTCAACTTTGCAGACCTGGTATGTGGTATGTGAGTGCTACTGTAGTCATGCTTTCAAAGTTACTAACTTTCCTCAACCTTGTTTCTTTTCCTTTGTCCAACCTAAGTTTGCATCATCTGTTTTGTCAGAGTTTCACATTCCACAAAAACAACTCCGTTGCTTTCGGTGTAAACGAAAAAGGGCCATTTTCAGGGCCACTTTACATATGATTGTTAAACCACCTGAGAACGCATTAAAGCCCTTTTCAGGGCTTCCTATCAAATTGTTACCGCCATGAGAACGACAAAAAAGCCCTTCTCAGGGCTACTTCAACCGTGATTGTTGCACCATCTGAGAACACATTAAAGTCCTTCTCAAGATTCGTATCAAACTGTTACCGCTTGGCTTCAGCGGTTCCCGGGGACCAGTCTTGTTACAATTTGTAACAATTTTGCTACAAAAAGCGACAATTTTACTCAAATTTAGCGTTAACGTTATTTATGACATCATTCTGCGAAACATCCTGGTAACAAAGGAGTTCAGGCGGCTCATAACGGCCCCAATCAGCGTCCAAGTCTCGCAAATGTAGAGTAAACCGGGGAGGACCAGAGACCTGAAGACCTGAAGACCCGAACCTTTCTCATGCTCAGATATCATTAACGCCAGACACCTTTGCCCCGTGAGTCCAGAGCGGCACCAGCCTGTCCAAGTCCTTTTAAGACTTTGGACACGCAGATGATACTACTAAGGATCATACTGCCGAAATGAGTAAAGCGGTCAACATCTTCGACATTCTCAACTGCAACGGACTGACGAGATGGAATCCCTAGGAAGTCAACTAAGGAGCAGTTCTTCATGTTGGCCCAAGAAACTCTAAATCTCACTGGTTCTAATCTTTTGTTTCAGTGAATGTAGTGTACTCCTTAACACATACAGAAACTCAATAAGAATAACCGTATGATCAACAAAGGCCGGGTCAGTAAACCTGGTTTCATCAATGAGCGTTCCAAAACTCAAGTTATATGATGTAACTGATGCCTGCAAATTAATCAAAGTCGTATATATTAATTTTAAAACGAAATCATGAAGTGATTGCAATCTACGCGTAGATCTTTTCAAAAGTGTAATAGAATCTATAATCCTGTAAAAATTATGGAATATTTTATCTGAATTTCTGAGATAAGGAATACAATTATTATACAATGACAAAAGGCCGCTAGCTGGCAGAATCGTTAGCATGGCGGACACAATGCTTTGCAGCAGTTCGCCCTTTACTACGCTCTGAGTTCAAATTCTACCGATGTCGACTTTACCTTTTATTCTTTCGGGGTCGATAAATA
>NW_026337025.1:424-953 GCF_001194135.2 Octopus bimaculoides | reverse complement strand
TTGCTGCTTCTTGCTCTTGTTTGATGAGGTTAGGGTCATCACAGGTTAGTGGTTCAGTAAATATCATGCGTAGAGCCGACCAGGTCTACCAAGGTTCTTTGTGGTTGGCGGCCTCGTGCCTCCCCTCTGCATCCTGATTGCCTTAAAGAGTTGATAGCTGTTAAATGTAGTGGTCGAGCAAATAAACGTGAGTTCCGTTCCTGTTTCGGACAAACATTATACGCTTTGCTTCAAGAGGAACGAGCAAGCGACATCACTTGTAATAGAAATAACTAATGGAAGAAAATTATTGAAATGGATATCAAAATGAGGGTACTCTAGATTTAATTTAGGGCTCGGGCTAGAAGTTCAGTAAATATCACGAGACACGACGGGATCCGAAAAGGACTGAAGGGCAAAACGACCGAAGCGTTCTGACTGTAACAACCAGGATTAGGGCGCTCGTGTCAATATTTCAGAGTTTATTCATAGGCAGAAAATAATTATAAACTGGAAATAACTATGCAACGTTCATAAACAAGATGTGTGG
>NW_026337025.1:171-414 GCF_001194135.2 Octopus bimaculoides | reverse complement strand
AATTATAAACTGGAAATAACTATGCAACGTTCATAAACAAGATGTGTGGATCAATCTACCTAGAAATCTTCTGAGTGGTCAACATAATAAAACATATCTTATCATCACACAAAAGGTAATTCTTTTCAATGAATGGACATAAAAATGATGCTTTAAAGATGTATGAATTTAAAATATTACATCTCAACAGATGACAATATTCGTTCAATAGAAATTAGAACAACACGTTAGTGAGATAATGTA
>NW_026337025.1:0-161 GCF_001194135.2 Octopus bimaculoides | reverse complement strand
TAGAAATTAGAACAACACGTTAGTGAGATAATGTAAAATTTTATTGATTTTATATTTTATTTGATAACATAAAATACTTTACTTTGAAACATTCTCTTGTTGATGGATATAATTGATGGATAATTACAGCTGTTCTTTCTCTAAAGACATTTTCCTAATGA
>NW_026337024.1:0-312 GCF_001194135.2 Octopus bimaculoides | reverse complement strand
TATATATATATATATATATATATATATATATATATGCATATATAATGTAATATAATATATATGTGTATATACATGTACATATATATTATATATACATGTATATATCTGTATGTGCGCGTGTATGTATATGTTTTTGTTTGTATTTTGTTAAGGGTTTTTTTTTTCCCTGCACCTGTTTATCTCACATTTCTCTATAGTTTATGCGTTCATACGCCTGTTATTGTTTGCAATTCTTTACCAAATTTTATATAGCTACGATATATGGCCGCCATGTTATATTCACACTGTTTGATACCATTTTATTATATATAT
>NW_026337023.1:0-303 GCF_001194135.2 Octopus bimaculoides | reverse complement strand
TTGCTCTCATCTTTCCATGCTTTTTCCCGTTCATCTTTACTCTCGGGTCTACGTGTCGTTTCGGGCCTCTCTTTAGTTTCGGCTTTCCATGCTTTTTCACGTTCCTCTTTACTCTCGGGTCTCCCTGCCGTTTCGGGTCTCCCCTTACTTTCAGGTTTCCGTACAGTTTCGGGTCTCTCTTTACTCTCAGGTTTTCGGGCTTTTTCCCGTTCCTCTTTACTCTCGGGTCCCCGTGCAATTTCAGGCCTCCCTATTCTCTCAGGTTTATGGGCTTTTTCACGTTCCTCTTTACCCTCGGGTTTC
>NW_026337022.1:0-911 GCF_001194135.2 Octopus bimaculoides | reverse complement strand
ACGATCACGTGACAACCGATGTTGATGTGTTTATGTCCCCGTAACTTAGCCATTCGGCAAAATATACCGATAGAATTGGTACTAGGCTTACAAAACATGAGTCGTGGAGTCGATTTTTTCGAGTAAAAGTGGTACTCCAGCATGGCCGCAATCAAATGACTGAAACAAATAAAGCATTAAAAGAAAAGAAAAATTAAACATAATCACTTGTTTACAAAATGGCCGAAGTGGCAAAATGTAGTGCGACACAAATTTACGTTGGAAGATCAAAGCCTAGAAAGACCACATTTTCTTTTGTGATAATAGAGAAATTAGTGACCAGTGAATTACCATAATTTGATAATCAGAGTCCTAGGTACTTCAGGCCAATTTCCTAGATTCTGTGGCGTATGTATTCAATCCTTAGCGAGAAGTCGGTCATTCATAATATTATTCATTATTTACTGGCTGAGTGAACAGCAACGGCGTCAAGAGAAATATTTTGTTGAACAGCTCAACACATCGCCCACTCGAGGAATCAAAACCAAAGACCTTACGACCGTGAGTGCAACACCCTAACCGCTAGGCTACGCACCTCCTCATACTTTTATGTAAATATCCTCTATATATATATACTCACCAAAACAGACCGTGTTCGTTAATATTTCTATTTTTGATGGAAAAAACGTAGTAAGTGCTTCGACAAAAAACTTTTATTAAATATTATTGTACGGAATTACTAATGTAAACTGTTATTCAGTTAAAATAAAAGTCTTCGCGAAAATTTTCATAAAATCTATAAAGAAATACGTAGTATTCAAAAATAAATAAATAAAATCAAATTCCAGTTTTTCCATATTGTTTTTAGAAAATACATTGCTGCTGCGCTCATTGAAATGCCCCGTGGTTTTATTCGGGTTTTTTTTTTTTTT
>NW_026337021.1:0-336 GCF_001194135.2 Octopus bimaculoides | reverse complement strand
TACATACATACATACATACATACATACATAAATACATATGCATGAGTGTATTTATGTATGTATTCATGTACAAATACGCATATGGGAATGCATGTATGTGTACATGCCTGTGTATTTATACACATGCATATATACATATAACATACAACATGTACGTATGTGGAATATTAAACTTATAATTGTGTAAGTGTTTTTATCATTATTCATGTGATGTATACGAATGTTTTCAAATACATATACATATAACTTTCTCTCTCTCACACACATACACACACACACACACACACACATACACACAAACTGATATATATATATATATATATATATATATATATA
>NW_026337019.1:0-234 GCF_001194135.2 Octopus bimaculoides | reverse complement strand
CTCTCTCTCTCTCTATATATATATATATATATATATATATATATAAGTATGTGATGTATACGTATATGTGTGTTTCTATATACATACATGTTTTCATGTAACTGTAGTTACATACATATGAATGTTGACACATATTTCCACATAAATATATAATAGGCATAAATGCACCTTTGTATAAACACGCACATGCATACATACATGCATACATACAAACATACATACATACATACATAC
>NW_026337018.1:0-213 GCF_001194135.2 Octopus bimaculoides | reverse complement strand
AGATAGATAGATAGATAGATAGATAGATAGATAGATAGATATTCTATGCATATATTAGCTACAAATATAGAGACCTTACATATGTTTGCGTGTGTGGTGTGCGTTAAATATTCCGAGATCATATTACGGATTAGAACGTGTGCTCACATTACACACACCTCACACACACACACCCATCACATCATACACGTACTTATACATATACATGCATGC
>NW_026337017.1:0-396 GCF_001194135.2 Octopus bimaculoides | reverse complement strand
TGCCTTTCATCCTTTCGGGGTCGATAAACTAAGTACCAGTGAAACACTGCGGGCGATGTAATCGACTCATCTCCTCCCGCCAAAATGTCAGGCCTTGTGCCTTTAGTAGAAAGGATTATTATTATTGTTGTTGTTTGTGTTGTTATTATTGTCACCATATAGAGAAGTCACGGAAACTTAGAACTCCATAAATTTTGAGAGTTCTGTGACTCGTGTCGGTTGTTCAAGTTTCATTCAGTCATTTATTTGTTGCTGGTATCGTCTCGATCGCAGACGTGATATTTCTCTTTAATTCCAGCCCATTTATATGGTAAAACGTAGTGATATTTTGAATTTTTTTGTGAAAACAAATATTTCGATATTTCGAAATATTTCTAATTAGAAAAAAAAAAAAAA
>NW_026337016.1:0-318 GCF_001194135.2 Octopus bimaculoides | reverse complement strand
TATATATATATATATATATATATATATCTGTGTATGTGTGTGTGTGTGTGAATGTGTGTGTATGTGTGTGTGCGTGCGCGCGCGCGTGTATAATAAGGACTGAGAAATAATTTTTGTAGCCATGTGCTGAGAGAAGATGCTAAATCGTCTCACCACTCAAAGAAGTCACAAACACATGTGTTGACTTCGACACGCAACAATGCAACGGAAATTTTATATATATGTATATATATACACACATTCCAAAATGTAAGTACATGTGGATTGCTGGCGATTTTTTTCCTCCGTCTTCCTTTTCTTTTGGACTTTCCTCTGTCT
>NW_026337015.1:0-271 GCF_001194135.2 Octopus bimaculoides | reverse complement strand
TATATATACATATATATATATATATATATATGTATATATGTATATATACAAACACAAGCATATGCCTTGCTCGTGATCACACCGGACATCCACACCTACATTATCTTCACGATGGTGATTGTATTTTGGTTGTTGTTGTTGTTGTTGTTGTTGTTGTTGATGCTGTTGGAGGTGGTGGTGATGATGATGATGATGGTGATGATGGCGATGATGATGCTGATTGCCGCCATCATCATCATCATCATCATCATCATCATCATCATCATCATCA
>NW_026337014.1:0-333 GCF_001194135.2 Octopus bimaculoides | reverse complement strand
AGAAGAAGAAGAAGAAGAAGAAGAAGAAGAAGAACAGCAACAACAACAATAACAATAACAATAATAACAATAATACAATCAATTATAATAATGATAACGGCACGTGTACATCAATAATCTGGGGAATGGTTTATTCATTAACGTTGCACTAAGTGAAATGAGCAGTATTTTTGAGGATCTTGAAACATACACACACACTTCTGTTTCTGCGTGCATGTGTGTGTGTGCGTTTGTGTGTGTGTGAGTGCGTGCGTGGGGGTTGGGGGCAAATACAGACACACAAATATATACATGTATCTCTCTCTATATATGTACACACATACACACACACAC
>NW_026337013.1:0-391 GCF_001194135.2 Octopus bimaculoides | reverse complement strand
TATACTGCATCAAATTTCTGTCTGAATTTGGCTTGGTCTCTATGGCTGGATGCCCTTCCTAATGCCAACAACTCCAAGAGTGTAGTGGTGCCTTTTACGTCTTACTATAAATATAACATATATGAATAGATGTAGACATGGGTGTGTTTTAAGAACCTTGCTTTGTAGCTTATTGGTTTTGGGTTCAATCCCACTGTGTGGCACCTTATGCAAATGTCTTCTACAATAGCCCCAGACCAACCAATACCTTATGAGTGAATTTGGTAGGTGGAAACTTGTCTGCACACACATATATTCATGTATGTATGCATGTGTGTCTTTGTATTTGTAAATATCATAAGATAAATATCATAAGATAAATATAATAAAAAGATTACACGTGTTTCATAAC
>NW_026337012.1:0-592 GCF_001194135.2 Octopus bimaculoides | reverse complement strand
TTAACCCGGGCAACGCCGGGTATTTCTGCTAGTATATTTATATATATGTATCATCAGTGTCATCAGTTAGCATCCATTTTCCATGTTGGCATGAGTTGTATGGTTTGACAGGATCCAGTGATCCATAAAGCTGTGTCTTGCTCCAGTGTCAGCTTCAACATGATTTCTGCAGCTGGATGCCCTTCCCTAATGCTTTATAGAGTGTACTGAATATATTTTCATGCCAGTAACACAAGTGAAATTGCCAAGTAACTTACAAGACAGGAAAATAACAAGGAAGATTTTTTAAAATGAAAATAACTAACCCACCAGCTAAGTGAGGGGAATATTTGAGAGTGGGGAGAAGTGGCCTTATGCTATGTGATGGGGAATTAAATTATGATAGAGTACATGTGTCTTGATATAGTGAAGATACATAGATGGCAACATATGAGATATTTAAATATATTCTTTAAGAATAAAGTGTACTAGATTTCAGATAGAGGCTCTTAATATGAGAAATGTCTAAAGACATTAAAGGTATTTAGAGATTCAATTAGAGTGATTATTATAATAGAAAGTAAAAGCAGGAGAAATTACATCATAAGAATCA
>NW_026337011.1:0-213 GCF_001194135.2 Octopus bimaculoides | reverse complement strand
AGTTGGTAACAAACACAGGATAATGAAAACAAAGTGTAAGGGCTGTTAAGCCATAAAGAGGTGAAGTGGTGAACACTGGAGAAATAAGCTTTGACAGGAGACATCATCATCATCGTCTTCCATGCTGGCATGGTTTGGACGGTTTGTTGTACCAGGCTCCAACCTGATCTGGCAATGTTTCTACAGCTGGATGCACTTCCTAATGCCAACCAC
>NW_026337010.1:0-453 GCF_001194135.2 Octopus bimaculoides | reverse complement strand
TTGTCAACAATTTTTTTTTTTTTTGTCTGAAGGAACTGCAATGTCTGGAAAGATGTATTGTCATTTTCTTTATGCCACATATAATTTTACCTTGCCTACAAAGTTCACTTAGTCTGTCTAGATATCAAAGTTACATAGAGTTATTATTATTATTATTATTATTGTTATTATTATTATTATTATTATTATTATTATTATTATTATTATAGGCATAGGAGTGGCTGTGTGGTAAGTAGCTTGCTTACCAACCACATGGTTCCGGGTTCAGCCCCACTGCATGGCACCTCGGGCAAATCCTTGTGAGTGGATCTGGTAGACAGAAACTGAAAGAAGCCCGTCGTATATATATATATATATATGTATATGTATGTGTGTGTTTATGTGTCTGTATTTGTCCCCCCAACATCGCTTGAAAACCGATGTTGATGTGTTTACGTCCCCGTAACTTAGCGG
>NW_026337009.1:0-834 GCF_001194135.2 Octopus bimaculoides | reverse complement strand
AGGTTATTTTTCTATGAAATCATTCTTAATATTGACTGATTCGGACATAGGAAAGCAGGATAAATATGTTGGTAGACAGATAAATTCCACTTGCTTCTAAATAACAATTTCAAATTGGAATTCATTCACCTCATTATTTAGATCTATATTTTCCTATTGATCAGAAATCTTTAAAATAGGGAACTAAGAGAAGTAGGTGGGAATGGACAGTGAAGTATAACTGTCAACACTACGAATCATGTGAATGTAATCAAAATAGTGTTCTTTCTTTGATCTCCTAACAACTGTATATTGTTTTATTGTGTGACCTTTAACGAAAACAATAGCGACAGTATAATGTATTGGTAGAATGAAAACTAAACAAACATATAAACATGATTATATACAAAATAGAAAATGTGATGGTTTATCTTTTCATTGCCAGGAAATACTTACTTTGGTGGTAAAAATGTTTCAAATCTTTTTCTCAAATTTGGGTCCTTAATTAAGTCCAATGGTGTATTATTTTTCTTATTTCTATGGTGAAAGTCGGCTCCCTGGCTGGCTAGATATCTAGCAACCACCACACCAGAGAGCCGTTCCTCCATTTTCAGGTTGAGGTCGGTGCAGCACTACAAATGATGAAATATAAAATGATAATATTACACAAATATTCATAACAAATGCCCCTAATTACATCTAAATTTACTCATAGGTTGTTTATCCAGTAATTAAACCAATTACAAAATATTGAGTTCCTACATCATTAATTGAGTCCATTTCCCATTTTCATGGTTTTACTTGGTTTTCAACACTGAGACATCTTTTTAATATTTTGTCATTGTATTGAGCAGA
>NW_026337008.1:0-501 GCF_001194135.2 Octopus bimaculoides | reverse complement strand
TACCTATCTGTCTGTCTGTCTGTCTGTCTGTCTGTCTGTCTGTCTGTCTACTAACTTGGATTATACAAAATGCACGCACACACAGACATACATACATACACACACACACATTCTTGTCTATGCATGTATTTATGAATGTATGCATGAATGTATATGTATGCAATTATGTGTGGATGTACGTTTCTGTATGGACACAGCAACAAGTCTGAGAGAGAGAGAGAGAGAGAAAGGGAAAGAAAGTAAGAAAGAAAGAAAGAAAGGGAGAAAGAAGGAAGGAAAGAAAGAGACTATGACAGTGAAGACGTCACTAGCAAATTGACTATTGACAGATACTCCGACATCAGCATAGAACTATGGAATGGTCGGATTTATCAAAGACCTTTTCTGAAGATTGGATTAGTGTTTTTCGTTCCACCTGTGTCTGCGTGTCTGTGTGTCTGTGTGTGTGTCTATTGTCAGAATATCTTTCTCCCTATCCGTCTTTTCTCATTTAATTCAAAT
>NW_026337007.1:0-432 GCF_001194135.2 Octopus bimaculoides | reverse complement strand
GTGTGTGTGTGTGTGTGTGTGTGTCCTCCACCACCGCTTGACAACCGATGTTGGTGTGTTTACGTCAACGCAACTTAGCAGTTCGGTCAAAGTCACTCGTAGAATGAGTCAGTGGAGTCAATTCATTCAACTCGAAGTTTTTCAAAGCGGTGCTCCAGCATGGCTGCAGTCTAATGACTGAAAAAAGTAAAAGATAAAAAGGTATATATGTATATACGTGTATGTGCGTGTATGTGCGTGTGTGTGTGTGTGTGTATGTGTGTGTGCCCTAACTCTTCGAAACGCTTAGTTTTAGAATGGTGGCAGCTGATGAAAGAAATGTTCTCTATGTGGCCTGTGTGTTTATTGCACTCTGCTTACCATTTTGTCCACGTTTTTTTGCAACGTTCTGTACCCGAATATGCATCTATATATACATGTAGATGTAGGTAT
>NW_026337006.1:0-331 GCF_001194135.2 Octopus bimaculoides | reverse complement strand
TTGTTGTGATGCTTATTGTGTTGTTGTTGTTGTTTAGCTCCTTCCCCTCCCCCCTATGAACCCCTTTGGTTCCTATTTTACTCAGGTGGACCCTCATAACTATTCAATGTTTTAAGAATCCCATTACATTTTTATAATTAAACATTATTAGAGGTGCATGGCTCAGTGGTTAGAGAATCAGGTTCACATTCATGAGGTAGTGAGCTTGATTCCTAGACCAGGCTGTGTGGTGTGCTCTTGAGCAAGACACTTATTTCACATTGCTCCAATTCACTCAGCTGTAGAAATGAGTCGCGACGTCACTGGTGCCAAGCTGAATCGGCCTTTGCCC
>NW_026337005.1:0-270 GCF_001194135.2 Octopus bimaculoides | reverse complement strand
TCTCATGAGGATCTTCCTCTCCCTTGGAATCTTGTTTCTATTTGTTTTGGTCTTGTGCTGTGGGACATATTTCTGGCGTATGGCTTGCACAGTAGACATGAAAAATTCTAGGTTCATGTCAACGTCTGGTGTGGAGAGACATTTTGGCCAATCCTCTCTGAGGATCTCTTTCTGGATCGATTTCCAGTCCGCTTTGTGGAAGTTCAAGATGGAGAGATTCGGGTGCTTCCTTTAGGCTGTATGTCTCTGGTTTCTTTTGGCCCAAACATA
>NW_026337004.1:0-299 GCF_001194135.2 Octopus bimaculoides | reverse complement strand
TTTTAGTTTGGATTTCATTTGTTTTATAGCTTTTGTTGTTTGTTCTTCTTTTTCTTCTTCTTCTTGTTCATATTTATTAGGTAGTATGATTTCTTGTTTGTATTTGTCAGCTTCCTTAAACACTGAAAACAGTTTTTTGTTTTGCTCGTGTTTTGTGGCTATTTGTATTAGTTTTCCTTGCTTCTGAAGTAGGTATTTTTGCAGTCCTATGGTGGTTATTTTATGATAGTTTTCCACCTGTATATTTGTTGGGGAAACTCTAGGCGTCGAGGATAATCAGCTAAGCAGTCTGTTCAGGA
>NW_026337003.1:0-265 GCF_001194135.2 Octopus bimaculoides | reverse complement strand
TTTTTACGTGCCACCAGCACGGGGATCACAACTACAATTTCCATTTGATTTTAATGTACTTGACACAATAGGTCTCCTCAAGCATGGCATGTCACTCTACGATCCAAGGTACCTTTGAGTGGGCTAGTTATGTGACACTGGTGTTGGTTACAGCTGTGAACTCACTTTATTTGCTGTCTTTTCAGTCACAGCATATCTCCAGCGGTCTCAGTCTTATCATCATCATCATCATCATCGTCGTTTAACGTCCGCTTTCCATTCTAGC
>NW_026337002.1:3604-3991 GCF_001194135.2 Octopus bimaculoides | reverse complement strand
TATATATATATATATCATATTTTATATACATGAATTTTTATACATAATTATTAATGCGAAGATAGCTTACACGTAAACACACATATACGAGCACAAACAACAAGAAACACGAGGAGTTATACTAGAAATAGCAGCCAAATGTCCTTCAGATCCACGTAACCTACCGTGTTACATTAATGACGTGATGGTCACGGCTAGAATACCTTAGAATACAATCATATGCCAGCCAAACCAAAGTTGACCTGGTTCTACGCATCATGAGAAAAAGGATCCCATCTATCTATCTATCTATCTATCTATCTATCTATCTATCTACGTATCTATCTATCTATCCATCCAAAGACAAAGTCATTACATTAAATATAAAAACGAAATGTGTGTGTGTAT